>NC_052502.1:67221572-67521572 GCF_016617805.1 Bactrocera tryoni | reverse complement strand
ATGTACCATCAAAAATATGTGTACTACATTCCATCTTTATAAACCGTTAAGAAGTATGGTTGGCTACGTAATTTCAAATATGTTTTCTAACGGCATTAATTGTTTGGAAACTTAATTCCAGTGCATAAATCACTTAATGTTCCCATTAACAAAATATGTAATTTAGTATTTATTGCAAAAAGTATTCGCTTTCTCTCTCCGCTCCTTCAGTCATTATAAAACTAATGTATCTTTTATACCCATATATCTTTTAAGGAGAGAACCATGCCTTTAAAAAAATTTTATTGCCTACTTTTTAGCGCCATAAATAATTAAAAAATACATGTGTAAAACATTAAGGGAAGAAACAGAATTTCTAAACAAAAATCTATACTTGAAACTTCATTTGTAACTGCTGCGTTAATTACAGCACACGAAGCATATAAAGTATTATGTTGCATACTTCCAGGCGCACAAAGCCGAACGAACCCGTAACACAAGTATTATAGTGTGGCACATAATTTCAAATGTCGAAAATGACAAGCAAGTCGGCAGTAAATTTGCGCCGAAAACACACAAATGATATAGACACGCATAAGTTAACGGCTTTACGAGACAAAGACATTAAAATACCAAACCCACAGCGTGCTGCTGCAAATCACCTAAAAGTATGCAATACCCAGCAAATAAAATATGACCGAAAAATTATTAACAACACCAAAAGACATTATAGCAAATGAATGTTGCCAGCAAATCACCATTAGCCGGTGCTGACGCTATGCGAGAAGCTGTTAAAAAGCTATAACTGCGTGTGAAACGGTTAAGCATTGGCAGCAATAACGACAGCAGCGCCATTGTGGGTGCGTAAAGCGAACGCCAGTCAATGGTTCTCGGTGCAGTCGCTGCTGTTTGGGTTAAATACAAAGCAGAAATTGCGGCGCGTATGTGCCGGCCTGCAGCTGGTCCAGCAAAGGTGTCGCCACGCAGTCTACAGCCAGCGCACTACAACTTACGCACGTAAATTGTGACATTGCTCAATATTTATAGTGTATCTCGTTTAAAGCGCGCGTTGTAAAGTAATTTCCCTGCCAGTAGTGGCATAACATTAGGCGCTTTGACGCCGTACATAAAATTTATGCGTACATTATTAGAAGGCAAGCAGCAAAAAGGGTTCAGCTGCTTAGCCGCGACGCGTATACAGTATGCGCTGGCGTCTCCACCCACTGGCGACCTTTGAACCAGTCTTCTGCGTTGCTCAAAAGCAAATAAATGAAACTTAAAAGCTGTTACTCACTGCGCGCCTGAACTGCTGCCTACATCCAAGCTTGTGTTTAATGCCTTACGTCCTGAAGAATATTTTACAAGTGTAAGTGTGTGCTTTCCTGCTGCTGTTGTTGTAATTCTAAAAGCCATCAAGCCTCTAAAGCGCCATTGCACCACTGGCTCTTCACTTTTTAGCCTATCAGCTTACCTAATCTTCCTTTAGTCGCCATGCAACGCTGCTTATATTTCAGTAAAGTTATTTTATAGCATATATTTGGGTGTTTTTATATTTATTACATTGGGGAATGTTGCTCATACGCACTGTACGCGCTACTCCTACACTAAAACGAACGTGCCGCTTCGACTTTTTGGCTTAGCTGTTCGAATAACCGTCTCTCTCACAACTCAAGTTGCTGTCTTGTCTTTCTACGCAGGCTTAAATTAACAAATGTGTCTTTCAGCCCAGCCGAAAGCCGCCTCTTTATATGCGTAATTATAATTTTACATTAACTTTTGTTAATTGTTAACCAACAACAACTGTTGCATTAATGCCTAAGTGTTAAAATGTTGCTGAAACTAATAATGCGTAGCAGTAAATGCGCTCATCCCTGCTGCTCAGGTGTGTTGCTGGCCTCTTATTGCCAATATGCGCCGCCCGAAATGTGTTTTCTGTGCTTTAGTTTGTTCGGCGTATGGTTTACTACTCGGCTTGTGCGCGCACTAACCTCTATGGCTTATTGACTAATCTAAAATTTGTTCATTATTCTATGCTTGGCTTCGCAATTCAACGCGTTTTGGGCATAAATGTTGAAATCTGCTGTTCTAGTAATGGAAATGTGCGTGGAATTCGCCTCGAGGGAGTTGTTAAACATATGTGAGCACATATAAGCTGCACGCGCTCGAATTTTGTTTACGGTGGCAGCAAATTCGAAGCTGTCAACCCTTTTCTGCTCAATACTATTTTGCTTTAGCTAGAGAATAGTAATTTTTTTTCTTGACACTTGCTTTCATATTTTTAAAACTGTTTAGTCGATCTATGCTACAATATACAAATTTAATTTAAAAAAAAAACTTGAAATCGGAAAATCGGAAAAATAGGCCAATTATATGCTCGGGTTGTTTTATTCAATACTAGAAGATACAAGATGCCGGTAGCACCGCTGCCGCAAATGGGACACATCCGTCTGCAACCGGCGCATACAGGGAAATAGTTAGAGCTCATGTTTTACAGAAAGCTTTCATAAAAGCCGAACATCGAAGAGAGAGCAAAATCGGCCTTATATTGCTATAGAGGAGGCATTGGAAAAAGGTGGGATCTCTCACCGAAAGTGGTTCACTGGCTCTACGACGCGCATTATCATCGATGGAGTCTTTATGTGTTAGAGGGTTCTAGAAAAGGCCACATCTGCAAAGAAACTCGAAAGCGTTCAACGGACGCCGCTCATCAGCAGATGTGACGCACTAAAGTCCACTCTAACCATAGCACTTAACGCCATCTTGCACATAGTGCCCTTAGATATCGTCGAAAGGTGTATAGCTGCGAAAGTTGCTATCAGACGTAAAGAATATGGGATCTTAAAAGAGCATGTGTCTGCACACTAGTTAATCCTCACACACTTTGACTTCATATCGGATCATGGAGTCGCCAAAACGAGCTTTGGCGGCTCCTTCTCTGCCCAATTACCGGCGATGGAGTTGTGGGTGGGAGGAAGCCGTTGGGGACGGGCAGTGAGCTTCTTTATGGATGAGTAAAAGTTTGTTGGGAAGGTTGGTGGAGAGGTTTACTGTAAGGACCTCTCTATTAACTCCAGCTTCAGGCTTCCGGACACTGCAATAGGTCCTCCAAGCCGCGGCAATAAGTTAGCAGTAGATCTGCTGCTCTAGAGTGCAGCCTCCTTCAGAGAAGTGAGCATTCACTCAGATGTCAGAGCGGCGATACTAGCCTTGAAGTCATTTACAGTTCAAGGCAGGGTTGGTCGAAGAGTGCCTTGCCTCGTTATCGAGAATCTATGTGATAAGACTAGTTTGGGTGCCAGGCCACAGCGGGATCGCCGGAAATTGTAAAGCTGATTAGGTAGCAAGAAAATATACCCTAGAACCGCTATCAGTACAATGGGACCGGGTCGGTGATACCGTATTCTCTTATGTTTTGCTACTAGATAGCTAGACTTCGCGGAAGCTTGGCCAGCGCTAGACCACCATTGGTACATGCGGTGTCGCAAAAGCCTTTTGACCCAAGATCGATCGCAAGAGATCTAGCGATCTCTTTGCCCGCAGTAAGGCCAGCCTCTCCCTAGTTGTGGGATTTTCAACAAAGCCATTGCCCTATTGGAGTCAAGGCTGGAAATCTTAGGCGCCATTTGCAAAAGCCATATGTGACCTGGTTTACGAAAAGGGAGCTAACGTGCGAAAACTAGTTACTAGTTACTAGGGAAACAACTGTTAAAAAATAACAAATAAAAAAAAATAAAATAAATTGATTTTTTGACACCTAAGCCCCGTTTCCGTAGACCAGGTCACATATAGAAAAAATTCAAAAATTTTCCTGAAAAATAAAAATTTCAGTCTTCAGTACTTTTATCGATATAATGGTTCATTTCAAAATCTCGCCAAGAAGTATTCTTATTCTGTGAAAAATTTCATTAAAAAATTGTTGCAAAAGCTTAATTTATTTTTATTTTCAATTGTATCTAGGCTAACTAACCTTGTTTATACTAAAAGAAGAGTACAAACAACCTATTAATGTCTAATAAAGCAATTTTTATGCTTTTAGACCACATTTTTATTCTTTTTTTGGGCTTTTAATGGATTCAGCTCAAATACAAAAAGGTTTTTAAGAAACACATAAGCCTTTTCCGACTAAACCGGGTCTTGAATTGATTTTTTAACTATAGCAAGACACAATTTTATTTTATTTTTTGGCATATAGTTAGGTATTTGCTTTTAAGAGCCTTTTTATAGATCATTGTATCTCCGGTTTCATATTTTAAAGACTCAATTAATAAATTAGAGATTATTTTACGATGAAAAATACCGCCTAATATCAACAATTCACGGCGGAGCGTGTTTGCCATACGATTCTTCAAATTTAAGGTATCTTATTAAACGAAATTTCGGCAGCTTATTGTAGAAGTAAGTTATTTCTAGAAGTTAGTTATAAAAATCACTTTGGTGTTGTGCTTTTAGTCCACGTTAGCTCTTAAAGTCGAGAAAGGAAGCATTAATTCAAAAGACACACTGGATTATAAGTCGAACCAGCAGATAATATACTGGTTTCTAGTCTAAAACAAGCGCTTTGAAATTGTATTTTCGAGCTTTATCATATTTTAGTAATATTTGCTGTATAATATTTTGAATAAAGTTAATGTATTTAGTAATTGTAAAAAAAATTTGCTAAAATAAGCAGAAAAAATATTTTATCTTTTACATTTCTTCGTGCTCTATATTCACTATCTCATTGTTTAGTGTTATATGAAAATCTGAAATACGTATAACCAGCAAGAAAAATTCATTTCATAATTAAAAAAGTAAGCACGCAAGCAGTTCATGGCCCTTGTATAAAAGCACAACAACCGCCCAGCGCCTATAACTGTGCACCACTGAAGCACTCATCATAACGCAAAGCGCCTAAAGCTATATTATATGCAACGGTTTTCCATTTGAGTACCCCTAAAACTGTGTGAAATTACCAGCAATAAACATTTGCTCAACAGCAAAAGAGTAAAAGGGTTGCACGAAGCGCCACCGCACGAACACACATACATACAAACGTGCATACATACTTAGCCACATTCCCTCGCTAAGCACAACCCACTTATATAATAAAAAAAACACACGCACACAAACACCACCTCGGCTTGATGCCTGGCACACGTCAACACATGCGCGTTGCCCTACTTTTTCCACGCCAAAATTCTTTTTTTGCTACAGCAGCTACTTTCCCCCACACAACGCGCGGGCTGCGCCTATTGAAATCCCATCAAAAATCAATACGCCACTTCGATTTCGGTGCGCTAACGCACAGCCAATGAGCGTGCAGCTGTGCGCTGATTGGTTGTCGCGCGATACCGCTAAATACACTCAGCAAAAAATGTGCAGTGTGGAAAATTAATGAGTGTGTGATTTGAGTATTGCATTGGCGTGGATTTTTAAATTAAAGGTTCTGGAAAATATTGTTTGTATTTAAAAAGTTAAAAAGTATTTATTATAAAACAATAAAATAAAAAAAATAATAAAACAAAAAAAAAAAATAAAAAATATTTATTATAAAAAAAAAAATATTTATTATAAAAAAAAATAAAAAAAATTTTTTAATTAAATTTCACACAATTTTTTTTATTCTGAAACAATATTTTTTTTTTCACAAAATCCAAAAAGTAGTCGCGTTTGCTTCATAATTCATTGCCAAGCAAAAATTATAATATATCAAAATAAATTATTTTATAACCCAACTATTCGCCCTTTAGGCCTTTGGTGCCACAAAATGACCCAAAAAACAACAACAATAGCGACCAAAGGCCTTAAACATATTAATAAGGATTTCATTAGTTATGTATTTGCCGCACAAAACCCTCAATCCACGCACTCTCTACCAAACACTGGCGTCCGAAATCTCGAAAATCATTTGAATGCATTTTTCACGAAAATAAAATTAATGTCTATATTAGCATTTTTTCATTTTTAACACACACAACCATATAAAACGTTTATAAGAGTAGCCAGAATGTGTACTGCCATACTCCAGCTACCCAACCCTAACCTAACTTATAAGAGATAGAGCTACGTTGCTGGTGCTAAGAGTTGGTTCAAGCATACATACATATGTATGTATACTTGTATGTATGTGTGTGTTTTGTGGTTAGGGTTGTTTTAAAAGCAAGCAGTCGACATTTGTATGGCTTCACATCCCTCATATGTCGGCGAGTATGCCATGAGTGACCCAACTCGCACTACGCTCAAGTTTAGCGCTCGAAAAAAATATAAAAAATTCACTAAAAAGAATTGTAAAGCAAAAATTGTAAAATGCGCTCTTTTTGTCTCTATTAAATTAATCGCTGGTCATTTTTCTAACTTAAATATAAACGATAAAGCATTTTGCTGCGCAGTCAGTCATTCGCATTGACTTGCTCGGCGCACAGCCTGCACTCTGTGTGTAACTACTGCCCGGTATGGCATTTTAAATTTTTTATTGGCATTTTTTATTTTAAGTAGCACTATTTTTTTAGGGATTTTTTTAGGTTTCGCTACAATTTTGTTTTAACTGCGTTTGCTCGCTCGTCATTGGCTGCCTGTCATTGTTGCTTATCAATTTCGAAACAAACTAGACAGCTCTACTTCGTCGTATGCGTTATTGCTACTTCTTCGTCTCATTATTTCGTTCACCACACACACTCATCGTTCTTTATCAGCATCTGCAACATTTATGTGTCAATTAATTTGCCAATTTTTTATGCCGTTCGCCATTAAAGACGCTTAATGTGACATTTCAATCAATCAACGGTAATGACAGTTGAGTTGTCAAACGTATTTCACTTCCGTAAACTTTTTGTCGTGTTTTTTTTCTTGGCTTGCGTAAACCGTGCGTAAGTAATGCGCGTTGAATTTTCATTTAAATGCAAATGGCGCTAATAATTTTGGTCAAGCAGATTAGGTTGCAGGCGCCAGAAGGCTTTTGGTTCTGTGAATTGTGTGATCGTTTCAAATAAGAACAGTATTGAAACCGTCTTTTTGTCGGTTATATAACATCAATGGAGCAAAAGTTTATTTAACCAAAGAAAATGGCACTTCTAAGCTTGAAACATCTCTGTGCTTCTTGTTCTTTTGTATAATAAATCAGTCTTCTTTAAGTCTCTGCTTTGAAAGTCAACTCAACTACCTCTACCCACCTAGCATGGTTTCCGTAAATCGATTAATATGTAAAAAATAAAAAATCGGGTTCACCATCTCCAGATGTTAGATCACCACTTTGGGTCCTACAAGAATATGATCCGGTCTTGAAGCCCTCCGTTAGTCGCCGCATCTTTTTGAGAAAATTTCGAGCATTTCCTCTGTCGGCCAGCTTCTGAACCTCGCATACTCACGCATTTCGACCTCTTTCTATTTTTTGTCTGCTTATGCGTCTCGCTTCCCTCTTCAACTCTCGGTATCCATAACACCCTCCGTGTTGTGGTCGATCGCAACATTTCGAGGTAGGCTGTCTGCTTTCTCTTCACTGCGACACTGCAGTCCGCATCGTACTAGCTGTTCTTTCGAACTTTATGAAAACCAATGGTTTCGCTTGCAGCTGCAATTCAGAAGCTGAAAATGCCGTTCCACAGTTCCCTCTTACAATATGTTGCTGATGAGTGCTCTAAGAGATCAGGACAGCAAGTCGAGTAGAAAACCATTTCGCTGTTGGTTGTAATATAGCTTTTCGGCGATGTACCTTCCTTGTGTTTGTTGACGACCGTGCTTTGCTGTACAGAGGCGGGTGTGTATCTTCTCTACAAAAAGATAGTGATCTTAGTGATCGGATTGGATGTTAGGTTCTCGGAACGTAAGCATGTCAACGACTTTGAAGACGTGTCGCCCATCTATCACAACATGATTGATCTGGTTACGAACTTTTCGATCCGGAGACAGGCAAGTAGCTTGAATAAGTTTCTTGTGTGGAAATCTAGTGTCCATATTTCAGACCCGTAACTTTCGGTGCCCAACATATAAAGACAAAATGGATGTTTCTCTATGTTTGATTCTATAAAATTTATCATTTACTGTTAAGTAGGCGATGTCGAATTTTGATCCACCGATTTAGGCAATAAAATTTATCAACCTTTTGTCTTTAATCACTAACTTGTTTACCGACAATTTTGATGATGTCAACAATATCATCTTGGGTCTTAGGGCTCATTTTTCCATAGATGGAATGAATTGATCGATGAAACCTGGTCAAATGTAAGTTAATATGCCGACAATAAGTCGTTTGATCCCATAGGATAATATTGCATCCAATCATACTTACTATTTCGGTATTCGCCGTTGGCAATGCGAGATAAATCTACCAAAACCTTTCTCTCATCAGATGTCGTCATCATGCATGCATATGCACCATTTAGCAAGACGCGGATGATAAGTGACTTGTAGAATTTGGTCTTTGTTCGTCCGGAGGAGACTTTACTTCTCAATTGCCTACTCAGTCCGAAGTAGCACCGTTAGCTACGGCTGACTGTCAACAGTGACGTGGGAGCCAAGTCGTGAGTGCGACGAATGATTGTTTGACGACAGGAGATACTTCACCTTGCCGTCGTTCACTACCAATTTGCTTCGCTTCTTTGTCCAACCTGAAGAAAGCAGAACTAATCCCTCAACTCAAACACTAATGGCGCGGTTGTTATGGCCAATGATATCGTTGTCCACGGCGTACGCCAGAAGTTGTATACTCCTTTAGAAGATTGCACCTTCTTCCTTCAGATCTACAGCTTGAATTATTACGTTGAAATTTTACGTCTTGATAGCCATTATCGTATGAGGTGGTTTAATTAGAGGTTAATATTGTCTAGATACTTTTGCGACAAGATCGATCAGTAGGGATCCAGTGAGCTCTTTGACCCTAGTAAGGCTAGTTACTCACTAGTTTTTCTAATAATCTATTACCACATTGGCGTCTATGCTGTAAAGTTGGTTGTTGAGCAATAAATAATTCATAAAACTCTAAATATATTTTTGTCTGTCTACTGGAGTTTTAAAACACCAAAGTATACTTAAAAAAATAACAATTTTTTTTGAAATTTCTGGACTTACATACATCGGAGGTTAGGAACGTACAACTGAGAATATCTCTGTATGAGTCGGCTTTTCAGCGACTGATGGGAAAGTTATATCATAAAAAGTGTCAGATAACGCGACTTCTTTATTATTAGAGCTAATATCCATAACAAAATTTTTAATAAAAACGGAAAACGAAGTTATTTTGTGAAAGTTTCTTTAAGACAAACAAGCCATTGGCTTGAAGCTATTGTTTTTTGTTTTTAGTATGACCTGCATGCCCATGAATTTATATGCCCCACACTACTCGCTCAACTCAAGCAGGCATTTCGTGCGCGTCTGTCGTTAGTATTGCAATAAAGCTGCTACTAAAATATTAACAGATAAGCAAAAGTCTATAAAATGCAAATTTGCGCACCCACACCCAATACGGAAAAGGAAAAGAGTTTTGTAATTACAGCAAAAAAATAACAAAAACGAAACATTTGAAAAAGTGAAAATATAAAAGACAAACAGTATTATTGCGCAATATATGCCTACATGCCATTGTTTGATTAGCCGCCATACAAGCGTATAAAGTATAAATAAATATAAGACAAAGCAGTTCAAAAGCATGGAAGGCCTAATGAACTTGCACAGATAAATTTTCCTTTACGTGATTTCACAAATTAACGACTCAACGCGAGAGTGCGACTACAAAGCACGAAAGTTATACGACATCATGCACAGATATGGTGCATTTTTATTACAAATCGCAGAGGTGCACACACATACAAGTAGGCATAATTACGGCCGAAGCACACACACATGCATATATAGATAAATATAGAGCGAACATACACACATACATACATATGTATCCACGTGCAAGTTGCCAGCATTAAGTAGTGAAATGTGTAGTCCTTAATGCTAGAAGACGACCAGCAGCACACACATATACATACATGCATGTAAACAACAAATTTTAGAAGTCACACACACGCACAAACACACTCAAAGCAGCGATAAATTTTTAAGACAATGGAAAAATACAAAAGAAATTCTTCTAGGCATACCTTTTTTTTGTTTTTGTTTATCTTAGAGACATCTCAACACACCCCCGCACCACGCGCAGGGCGGGTTAACGGTAAAACTCAAAGCCTCGCCTACAAAGGCTAAGCGTAGAGCAACTTTTGCGCCGGTTAGTGGGTCTCGAACCAACTAATGTGCGCGTATATGAGGCATAAAATGCATGTAATTATGTAAGCAAACGAACACACACACACCCACACATTTGAATATACGAACTACACAAAGACGCATGCATGCGCGATAATTATGACATCTTAAATAAAATATATGCAACAGCAACAACTTGGCATGATAATGTCAAGTCGCTGCATAGTCAAGAAGTCTATGAATGAGTTTAAGTTGGTCGCGTATCAAGTGGAGGCGGAGAAGCTATAACCGAAAAAGTGTGTGCGGGGTTGACGTTGGCTGGGGGCTCGTGTAGCGAGTGCGCTGACATGTGAAATTTTACAATTCAAATGTCAAAAAGTCTAAAACATAAACGCACACATACATACAAACCGTTATATGTACAGCTAAAGCGCTGCGCCATACTAATTGTGCTGCATAACTGTGCTTGTGTGTGTGTGAGTTAATAAATTTGCATTTGTTGTTGCTTTTGTGAATGTATGGGTTATCTAGCCGCGCATAAGCAGACATACATATAAGCAAATATATAAGTATATGCATACATATCCAAAATTTTGCTAGCTCATACATACATCTATTATATCCTTATATACGTATATATGCACCCTGTCTTCGTATTTAAATATATATATTTGTATGTATGTATATATCCAGCAATTTGAAACCCTTCCTGTTTATCTTAAGCAATTAAATATATGTATTTTCCTTCGTATCAACATTTGCCGCCGATATCATTGCATACTTTTGTGCGCCGCGCTGTTATGAATTGCTCATTTATTGTCTGTTATTTGCATAACTTATGAGTATGTGTAGAAATTTCATTTAATTAATCAGTGATTTGGAAAAAATCAGTATTATTACAACTGATGAAGACAGTCATTTAACCACCTCTAGACCTTCCTTTCGTCGAAGAACTGATAAGGAGCATGCATCAACTTCTTTGTAGAATACAGTCGGACGAAAACATGCCCGACGATTAAAAGTTAAGTGTGCTCTGCTCAATCCACAGAAGAATGACTCCACTATCTGCGCCAACTACCATGGGATAAGCCTCCTCAACATTGCATATAAGGTTTTATCGAGCGTAATGTGTGAAAGATTGAAGCCCACCATCAACACACTGATTGGACCTTTGGCTTTAGGCCTGGCAAATCAACAACTGACCAGATATTCACCATGCGCCAAATCTTGGAAAAGAAGATCGATACACACCACCTCTTCGTCTATTTCAAAGCTGCTTTAGACAGCACGCAAAAGAGCTGCCCTTATGCCGCTATATTTGGATAGGGTATCCCCGCAAAACTAATGCGGCTATGTAAACTGACGTTCAACAATAGGAGCCGTTCGATATCAAGAAAGGTTTTAGACTAGGCGACTGCTTATCGTGAGACTTTTTTAATCTAGAAAATAATTCGAGCTGCAGAGCTGAATCTACAAGTGTATACAACTGTTTGCGTACGCCCATGACAACGATAGTTTTGGCAATAACAAACGCGCCATTAGTTCTCCTTTCTTCAAAGAAGCGAACATACCAGACGGTAGTGAACGAGGGCAAGAGGAAATATCTTCTGTCAACAAACAAACAGCCTTCGCACATACTCCCACGTCACAACTTCGATGGATAATTCCTTCTATTTTGAAACCGGCATGAACACCAACGTCAACGTTAGTTTCGAAATCCAACGAAGAATAACTCTTGCCAACGGTTGCTACTTCGGAGTGAGTAGACATTTGAGAAGTAAAGTCTTCTCTCGACGAACGAGGACCAAATTCTACAAGTCACTCTTCATCCCAGTCGTGCTATACATATCGTGCAGAGACAACATCTGATGAGTTGACGTTACAAGTTTTCGGGAGAAAGGTTCTGCTGAAGATGTATGTATGGTCCAGCGGCTACGATGGCTAGGTCATGTTGTGGACGAAACCCCTCCAGCTCTAGGAGGAGTACCCACCGAGGGAAGCAAAGGAAGACGAAAACCTCCACTCGATTGGAAAGACTTGGTGATGAAGGACCTGGCTACACTTGGAAGGAAAAACGGCTGGCGCGCTGCTGTTGTAAGCAATGTCTACGCCAGTAAAGAAAAAAAAGAATACATAGTAATTTTAAAGGAATCCCGATCGAAATCCGTTGAGCGGGTAACGAGATAGGTGATTTCACTTCAAATTGATCGGTACCGCGCCTATTGTCCAACTTTGACCCCGGATCATATAAAACTGTTATTAACTGTTATTAAACCATCTCGGAGCTAAAATTTAATTACTCTGGCGTATTTAGTTATTGATTTGTCGCGCTTTTAATGGTGTTGAACAGTACCGTTACGTGGAGAGAGAGCAGGGTTATGATCCAATTTGATATATTTTCACTTGGTATGGGTTCTTATATGATTTATCTTCAGCGAATTTGGTTAGCTTGAATGATTTGTGAATATTAAAGCTGTTCGGGTCGGGGCTACATCCATTTTCTCAATTTTTTGCCCACAGGTCCCATTTGCTACTTCCCCTGTGCCTATATCTTAATTTAGTGCTAAGTTATGGCATTATTGGTTTTCGATTACGACTGGTACCCCCGTTTTTGCCAAGGAACCCGTGTGCCGAGTTTCATTACGATATCTCAATTTGTACTTAAGTT
The DNA here is from genome assembly GCF_016617805.1 of Bactrocera tryoni. Taxonomy (NCBI): domain Eukaryota; kingdom Metazoa; phylum Arthropoda; class Insecta; order Diptera; family Tephritidae; genus Bactrocera; species Bactrocera tryoni. Next base: position 67,508,761 of record NC_052502.1, on the reverse strand, counting down.
ATCGCTTCAAAAAATTAATGAAATCTTATTTTTATATACTACTAAGCCCAAAAAATAAGGTGACCTTGTATTTATTTTGAAAATTCTTTATTTATTCTTCCAAATCAATTTCATCCCCTTCAAAGTAATTCCCTCCCGATGCAATGCACTTATGCCAACGTATTTTCCAATCTTTGAAACACTGGTTGTAGTCACTTTCCGGGATGGCCTTCAGTTCTGGCTTCGCTGCGGCTTGAATCTCCTCTATCGTATAAAAACGGTGTCCCCGGAGCGGTCTTTTGAGCTTGGTGAACAGCCAGAAGTCCCACGGTGCCAGATCAGGTGAATACGGTAGTTGCGTAACGATATGGGTTGAGTTTTTGGCGAAATGATCACGAATTACGAAGGCAGTATGGGATGGTTCATTATCGTGGTGTAAAAACCAAGAATTGTCTTTCCACAATTCCGGCCTTTTTAGGCGGATAGCGTTACGAAAACCACGCATAACGTTCAAATAATATTCCTTGTTGACTGTTTGACCGGTTAGAAGGAATTCATAATGCACAACACCACGATAATCGAAGAAAACAGTCAACATAATTTTGATTTTTGAGCGACTTTGACGCGAGTTTTTGGTGTCGGCTCTCTTTTGGCACGATATTCGCTCGATTGATCGGTTGTTTCGGGGTCGGAAGCATAGATCCAAGTCTCATCACCAGTTATAATGCGTTTCACGACACCCTCGCAGTCGGAAAGCATCGTTTCACACACTTCAACGCGACGCCTTTTTTCCAAAACATTCAATGTTTTCGGTAACAGTCGAGATTTGACTGGAGGCCCAAAACATCCTCCAAAATGGTATTGGCTGAGCATTTCGATATGCCAACTTCATCAGCAAGGTCTCTAATTGTTAATCGGCGGTCACCTTATTTTTTGGGCACAGTAGTATATATTAATTTTTTTGTATTTTATTTAATAAAATTTTTAACAAGGATTTTTTAAATAATAATAATAATAAATAATAATAATAATGTAATGTAAATCAGTTAATTTAACTAAACTATTCTTCTTTCGCCTCTACAGAATCTCATACCATCAGTGCCGCAAAGCTTCCAAGTAGAACGTGTTGTCGCCTCGTCGGAAGGCTCACTCATCGCGCTCGCCGGTGCCAGAGGTGTCACCGTGCTCGAGCTGCCGCGACGCTGGGGCAAAGATGGGCTCTTCATGGAGGGCAAAGAGAAAATCACATGTCGGTAAGTCGCCATTAAGCATAAAGTACGAAGTACAAAGTGAAACGAACACACACTGCAAATCAAAACAGAATTAAATTATAAGCGCAAACAAATTTGTAATGCAAATGCGCGTGGCAGCAATTAAAGTGACGCATAGCCACATGCATACACATATAGTTGTTGTTGCACCTAAGTAATGCCGCATATTAAAATGCCATTAAAGGTCGCACCAGAAACATGTGGCATGCCACATAAGAAAAAAGTAAATATTGTCATAACTCAAGCTTAAAATTAAAATTACCTTTTAGACGCGCGGCGTCGAGTGCTACAAGCTAACCAGCTGTAAGCGAAAAGTTCGCATAAAAATTGAAATAAAAAAATTGCGAAAACTCAAAAGTAAATGATAAACTGCATTAAGCGCAACATTTCGTGCAATGCAAAAGTTTCCGAACAGAGAACTTTCCGCCATCGGCTGCTAAATGTACAGCGACGCTGTCGACTGCGTCTTATGCCAACTTTGATTCATCCGGGTGCCACAAAATCATTGCTCATGCCATGGCGTGTAGCGCGCCAGCAGGCGGCCTTACCTGCGCCAAATGCAAAGCTGCCACCGAAAAAGCCATTATTATAATTTCAAAGCTTAAAAAAATACGAAAGACGAAATAAATGTATGCAACGCCGAAAAGTATGCAACAAAGCTACAATGCTGCCCCGACAGCGCGCGCCCTAGCCACTGTTGCACGTGTAAAATGTGCCACATTAAAGCACATCTGCTTTTTATTACTTTTAATTCGCCATTAATAAAGCATTTTTTGCCGAAGACGACGTCACAATTTGCTGCCGCTCGGCTATTTGCGTGTACTTATAATTTTTAGCGCACTTCATTACATCGTTTTTTGTGAATTCTCTTTTTTTGCATCCTTAGCTATCGTCCAATTTCAGATTTTTACTTGCTTGTGTGTCTAATACAACTCTGGGCGGCTGTTGCGCCCAATAATAGGCAATTAAATGGTTTTAAATATTGCTTGCCAAGCAATTGCCGGTAATAAGTCAATAATATTGTCAGTTTTATGACCTTAAAGCGTAGAAGTTACTTAATTGCCAGCACTCCGGGATTTATGGTTTGATATTTTGGTGTTTCGTATTATAAGCTCGTAATGTATTCTCCGAATTTCAAAGCATTTTGCTTTTAGTTTGATAATTTGTATTATTTCCTCTCCTATTTTGAATTACTACCTTCAGAGCGCTATCGACAGCCAAATTGCCCCGCTGCCAGTTGTATCTACTCACTTGGAACGGAGCCAGTTTTTCTCGGTCTAACACTAAGAAACAACTCTTGTTTGAAGATATTGAGATCATTTCTTCCGTGCAGGATGTCCGAAACACTTAAATTCACGATATAAAATATCTCGTTGCGCGTTAAAATTTTGAAAAAAATATTGAATGAGAAGCTCGTCCCATCCATTCATGCAATTTTTGAACCCTTTTCTCTATATGAAAAACCAACTTTTCTTTTCTCTACCAGAACAAAAGAATAACCCTCCTTTGAGGACATTGAAAGCGCTTTGTCCACGAACGATGTCCAAAAAACTTAAATTGGCGATATAGTACATGGTTTTCTGCGTTTTTGTTTGTTTTTTTTTTTTTTTTGAATAGCGAGCTCGACCCCTTCTTCTCGATAAAAAAAAAATTAACTTATTTTTGCTCAACACCTCACTTTTTCAGTACAAAATTTCGATTTGCTTCTTCTAGTCGTGTTTCCACATTTTCACATTCCAAATAGGAAACTATGTACATATGTTGACGGTTTCTTCTTAGACACTACAACCGTGCATCAGTCTAGGCTGAGAATACAAAACTACGCCAGTTGCCTCTACCCTTTTCGAGGTCAGATCAGGTGCAGACAAGCCGCTATGCACTTTATCCTTTCTTTGAATGCGCGCCTTGCTTCCCTTGGCCAGCCATGGTTCTCTAATCTGTTTCGAGATTTGCTACGATTTGCCGAAAATTTTAGGTCTTTGTTTAGTATATACTATTCCTATGTCCATTAGCAGTATTGGAGTTCGATTTCTGGACGATTTCGTTTTATATCGTATTTTATTTTATTTACTTTTGTTTTGAGCAGACAATTCCACAAAGCGCGTTTTAATGTTATATTTCTTCACAACCCAATCCAATATTTGGATTTTTATATTGTCTATCGTAAATATAGGAAAGCTTGTATCTAAAAAAAATCAGTTTCGAGTTCGTGTTCGATACCTCAATTTCTGAACTGCGACCATACCAGTATTTGATATTTCAAGATCTCTCCTCCTTTTCTAAAAAATACCTCACTTATCTGAAATATGTTTCCCTATATAATTGCTCTTTTCCCAAAGTGAATTCAATTTCGACCGAACGACTTGCGAATGTAAGTCTAAACGAACAATCCCGCTTCGATTCAGGCCTTGGAGCAGAGTTACAAGTCGAAATGCTCAAACGAGCCACCGAAAATTGGACTCAACAATCTTTAAAGCAATCGATACTAATATCTACGCTCAAGCTAGTAAGCCTCTAGAAACCACGCTTGTACGTGAACTATCAGCTCAATCTCCATAACATCGTGCCATGGTAAAAACAACACCCACAACCACGCAATAAAAAATCAAAAATTACCAACCCAAGCCAGAGATGTACTCCTCACAAATCCAGTATTTCGCATTAATCGGAATTCTATGCAAATATCAAATGAAATTGTTGCAATAAAATTGCGATGCAACTTAATGCAAAAGTTCGCCGAACAAATCCGAGTTGTACGTTGTCGGCATTTGAGTTTCATTGTAGGCAGCAAATACTAGTAACTAGAAATTTGTAGAGGCTAATAAACTTTTGCACAATAAACAAAATTTTCAAACATTTATTACACGGGTTTTTTCCACGCTAACTTTTGGTCCACGAAAGAGAACCGCCAAAAATGTGTAGCAGTGGGGCCGGGTGGCGCATTGTTCGACGTGTACGCGCTCATTAATTCAAGAGCAAATTTCTATAATGTGACTAACAAAATTTTGGTCTCATGAAATGTTACAAATGTAAATATATTTCAAATATTTTGATGCACACACTTACAGATTTGTTTGCAAAAAATTTTGAAAATTTCGCCTTGACTTAAAGCAGGAAGTTATTTAGTTCAACTGGAAGCGCGCTTTTCGCTCAGACTCTGTCTCGTCTCTCTCCTCGCTCCTTCCACCTACCAAAGCCTTCTCATGTAACCGTGTGTCATACCGCTAGCCTAGTCGAGAACTTCCGTTCCAAAGAAACGAAGCGTCGTGCGAAATAAAAGCGCGTAGCGTGGCAAGGAAGCAATGCTTGAGCGTTTGTACTCCAACCGCTTTGTCCTTGATTGTCTCGCTAAAGTGGTTGGCCCATTTTGTGGCGATTCGTTGCGCGAAACAAAGCACTTGCAATGCTGGAACCGTTATAATACACAGTCTTTTGCAAGCAGACAGGAAATCAGTGAAAATTTTCTACAAAATTTCATCATCACAATAATCCTTTAAGAGTTGAGTTGCTTTCCGAATTATGCTTTGCAAATTTGAACTTTTTAAGCGTGGAAGAAAGAGAGCGGAACGCTGCAAAATTATGCTCTAGCTAAAGTAAAGACTGTTCATTATTGTAATCACAAACGAAATGAGCAATCGAAAATTCAAATTCAAGCTTTTGTGATTTAAAATTTGGTTTGAAAAGCATGCGAGGCAATAATCGCAATAAAAGCTAAATTCTTCAAAGGGCGAAAAAGTAGATACTTCGCTGTCTGAAACTAACACTGGAGGATTTCCCTCCCTTTTTTACATTCGAAATACGCCTCCTTTTGAACAAAAGCTTGTAGGATTCGTTATCATACCTGTTTCGTTAGCCATATTCTTATGGCATTCCATGTCAGTGCAGTTCATAAGTCTTCTTCGCCATTTTTCACGCTTGTGTTGTACAACAAATATAGGCTAATATAGATGTATCAGTATCAGTATGTTGAGTATGACTTTCATAGCAAAAAAATAACAAATCAACCGTTCCAAAGTTGGTCCATGTCTCTCAAACCCTTAATTACCTATACTAAATAACGGTAATACGTTCATAAAACTGATGATGGATTACTCATTTCGATCATTACGTCTTCGGAGCAATATCTTTTGTTGTAAATATATTAGATTAACAGAAAGAATACTATATATGTATATCGGTTTGTCTACCTAAACCCTTTTGGATACTGGAAGAATCTGTCTAGTCCGAATCGCGGCACAATTCAATAAAGACTACCTTTAAAATGAACTCATTTAAATTATGTCTAAATATTATAAGATATCGTGTTTAAACTTAGGGAACTATATACATACATATATGTATTTACAGAAAGCACTTCGTAGAAGTTATACTAATTATGAAAACCAGTCTAACTACTAACTTAAGACCGCCTATATACTCTTATAAGCCAAAAATAGTAAGACTTTGTTCAGAATTTTAAAATTCGTAATTTATTTTTCAAAATTTAAGTCATACCCTTCTTAATAAACTTGTGCCAACGCTTTTTCCAATCCTCGAAACAGTTGTTAAAGTCACCGGTGTGCACCACACCTCGATAATCGAAGAAAACTGTCAATAAAACTTTGATTTTTGAACTGCTTTGACATGTTTTTTCGGCTTCGGTTCACCTTTGCCATGATATTCGATCGATTGATCATCTATTACTGGGTCGTAAGCATAGATCCAAGACTCATCGCTAGTAATAATACGTTTCATGACAACCTGGTAGTCGGAAAGCATTGTTTCATAGACGTTAACGCGACACCGTTTTTCGAAAAAATTGAGTGATTATGGAACCAATCGTGTTTTCACTTTTCTTAGGTCCAAATGATTTTTCAAAATGAGTTTCATCGATTCTTCCGATATTCCAACTTATCACTTTGTGCACAGCATCAATAGTTTCCGGAACAGCAACTGATTTTGAACGACCTTCAATAAATACGTCTTCTAGTGATCTACGACCTTGATTGAATTCACCATACCAGCAATAAACACTGGTCCTTGATGCAGCTTCATAATCTAAAATGGAATTAAGTTCATCGTTGCACTGTTGGTGAGATAATCCATGTCAAGACTTGTCAAAAATAATCACGCTAAAATGTTCGATTCCATTTTTACGCCGAGATGAACATTTTAAGTTACTATAAACAACACAACTAGCGCTCGTATGTCATAACATTCTGAGTATGTTTCACAACACAATATCGAACTTCACGATACAGTTGTGAGTTGCTAGATTGCAGCAATAGGGTTGCCAAACAACCGAAATATAAAAGGCAACCTACGTAATTAGGCTGACATTTGTGAGACCACGAATTATCTCGTTTGAGCAGCTAGAAACGGCGGTCGTATTAGCCGAAACTCGAAGATATGGATCAAGAAGGTAGGCTCATCTCAACAAAACGCCTTGACTTTGTCAAAAATTTGTTAAGACGGCTAATATCACTTTCTGCCAATGTGTCTGACTCGTAGAAGGTATGACTATGTCAAAAAATAATTTGGTTCTTCTCATATTGCACTTCTCTTGAATCCTGTCCAGTCAGCGAACGTAGGGAATTATAGTTAATCATTAGGATGAAGGCAAAGGAAAGTCGACTTAATAAATAATGAAAATGGACCTTACTTCAGAACTGATTTCAGTTAAAAACGTATGTTTATTTAACCTCGTCATTAATCCACTTGTTTCTAGATTTATGAGCGCTACTTCTTAAACCTTTACGTACTTTGTACGCAAATCTTATTTCAGAATCCATTCTATAATACGTAAATGCTTGACTTTTTCTATTATTTTTCCCGCTAACCTCGCACTGAAGAATCATTTTCTACGTTTGTGCCTTCGATTGTTTACTGGAAATGCGCATTAAAACATACTTATGTACATAAATTTCATATGTGCATATATAATTATGTGTGTGTACACTTTCTATAATGTGTTTGACAAATTATTTCTGAAAGCCATGGTGTATACGATGTCAACAAACTAAATTGAAGCCTAAACGTTTTGAACAGCAAATTATTGTAATTGCAACCGGAAAATAGGCAGCTAAATTATGAAGAAGAAGAAAAAGCGCGGCGCGAACAACACTTGAGTTGCATGAGGGAAAAATACAAAAGTTATGTATAAAATAAATATAGAAATAAGTATTTATATTTACTGCTAACCCCTTATATTAATTGTAAAACATTTATTCGCACAGTGCTGTCAGGATTTATACGGATTTGTAGGTATATAGCTTACAGTTTTTGCTGGTCACGATCATTGAGGATTGCGCAAAATCTTTACGAAGCCCAAAATCTTTGATTCCCTTAAATGCTTAACTCAGAATCTCTTATAGCTTACTAACAATTCAACAGCGCTCCGGGAAACAATTGAAAAATTGAAGGTTAATCCGAGATATATTCCTTCTTGCATAAGAAGATTTCTTACAGAGATTTGAAAAGTTACAGGTACTTGTTCGCAACAATGTTGAACCAAGTTTTGTCATACAAATCTCCAATTTCCCCGATATGTCCACAAACAACTCGACAAAGCTTTAAAGGCTGCAAGTTTATTCCCCTTTTGAACAGTCAATACCTTTTCAGTACAATATTCTGTTCGAAACTAAAGAAAAATACTTAAATTTTTAACTAATAGTAAAATGATAGCACCATGCTAAATATCAGGAATCCATGGTATTGAAGAAAATGTTATCCTCCCTAACCGCAGCTCTGCCTTCTTCTTTCCAGCATAAGAGACTTAAGGTAGCTCTAATAGACTTTGGAAAGCAGAAAATGATCTACCACAGGTTCTTCGTTTATCCATTCACTGGAAAAGAGATTAATACTTCTCATCATATGGATATCAAGTGCAGTCTTAACAGTACATCTGCCCACGATTTCGGTACTAATGACATCGAAAAACTTTTCGAAATAAATATTTTATCGGAGATCTCTTATTTTTAACCAACTGGGCTTAACGTGCTTCTGAAAATTTTCATTAAAAAGTTATGACGTTTAGAAAAATAATAAGTTATTAGGGAAACGTTGTAGATCTATAGGATACACCTATCGTCCCAGAAAGTGGGGTTGATAGAGCAAACAATTGCGGTACAAAATACTTGATTATGCTATCTGCACGAAATGACTCGGCAGAAAAACCAAAGACCGACAGAGAATATTAATAGACTTAACACAGGGTTGATTTTATATATGTCTGGTTCTGGTTGTGGTTGATACAACGGTTATTCTTTCCGAAAAGCATTAAAACAAACAATCAATTTATTTCAAACTTATCTATTTTAGGTTTCATCCTTTCTGAGATCCTTATTTTACATACATGCTTATCCATACGACCCTGTTAATGAATAAATATAGCAAAAACGCAATATATTGTGAGCAATAATATTACTTGTACGCACTTCACCTACTTTGTAGGTGCACTCGAAAGCGAATTCAAGCCACATGCCCTTCTCAAATATGCCAAAACGTCGAGCACAAGAACAATAGAAGCAATTGGAAGCCTTTTCCCACCAGCAAGCACACAAACCAACACCGGTGATGACTGAAAATTGCACAGGTTAGGTCGCTTCAAGTGGCAACACCCGTACTAACGCGGCAACTAGGTGCATATGTACACATGTGCGCCAGCCGAAGGCAAAACTCCTTGAAAGCGACGTTTCGATTGTTGTCGTTAGTGGTAGGGGGAATGGCGGTGCAGAGAGAGCAGGCTAAAATCTCAAGTGTTTAATTTTTCGCATAGCTGCACCTACGCCGCACCCACTTTGTTGGTGTTTTGCAATTTTTCTTTGATTTTTTTTTGTTGCTGCAGCTTTAGCTTTCAATTGTTCTGTGCAGTTGTGTTGAAGAAGTTGATTCAGCTTTTTTCTACTGAAGCGCTTCTGCATTCCCCCTAGGACCTGAATATTTGCAATCAAGTCACTTTTTCTTCACATGTCAACAAAATATTTCTTTTTTGCTTAATGGCGACAGCAATTGCTAGCTGCAATATGTTGTAGCGTTGCTTACTTTGTGGGTGCTTTGGGTGGCATTGGGTGTTCTTCAGCTTGCTGGCATATGAATACTCGCTTTGTTATTAATTTCATATGAATGTTAAGCGTCGACTGGCAGCGAAAAACATAAAATATGTAAATTTAGTTGGTATGTATTTGTGGGGTTATGTTCGCCGTGGCACTTGTCGATATTTAAAATAATTGTGGAAAAGTCAGCGTCGCACAGGAAGTTGAAAAATTATTGTACGAAATTAAAATGGTTATAGAAAAAGCAGAATGAAATAATTTGTCGTATAATTTGTACATATGGGAATTCAAACAAAAGACACTTCAATTGCTCGGCTGTTAAAAGAAAATCGGCATTTAAAGAAACGTTCCGTTCAAGCCAGTTTGAAAACCATTTCCTAGAGCTTAAAGCTAAAAAACAATAATATGTATAACACGAAAGCTTTAAAATATATCTCCATTGCTATTTCTACCGATTAAGCTCACTGTTTGAAGCTGACACTAAAAAAATCGATACGAAACTCGCTTCAAGCCAATTTGAAAATAATTTCCTGGAGCTTAAAGCTCAAGCACATGATACACGAAAGCTTTCACATTAAAGTAGTTGTATATCGTTCTACCCATTGCTATTTCTATAGAATGAACTCACTTTTTGAACCTGACATCAAATAAATCTGTACGAAACGATCCGTTCAAGCCGATTTGAAAACATTTTCCTGCAGCTTAAAGCTCAAAAAATAACACTCGAAAACTTTCACATTAAAGTATATATCCATTGCTATTTCTACTGATTAGGTTAACTTATTGAACCTGACAGCAAATAAATCGATACAAAATTTCATTCAAGCCTAATTGAAAATCATTTCCTGGACCTTTAAGCTCAAGCAAATGATACACGAAAGCTTTCACATTAAAGTAGTTGTATTTCGTTCTACCCATTGCTATTTCTATAGAATGAACTCACTTTTTGAACCTGACATCAAATAAATCGATACAAAATTTAAGAGAATCCTTGAAAGATATTAAAACTTTATCTGGAAAGCTCTCTTTGGAACATTCTAAGTTAAGGCCACATCTTTCCATGCCGATAGATCTGAAACCTAGCTAGCTTAAATTTTACCCTAAGTCCGCTTATACATATATTTATAATAACCAGTGAAAAAGCCTGTTGTCAATTATTAAATTAAGGGCATTTTTCTTTAAAAAAAGTTTTATATTATGGGAAAGCAAAGAAATGTAGGTTTCGAACTGCTATGAAAGAAGTGATACGTTAGTGAGCTTTTGGATAAACGTTTTCTTCTAATCAAAAAACAGATTTTGTTTTATAGAATGAGACTTATTTTAAGGAGTGGCTGAAGTGCACAGATTTTGCGCTCCTTTTCCTTCCAACTCCTTCATTTTTACTGATGCTTCATTCGAAAGAATATTCTTTGGCATTTATTTTTTGTTGGCCGCGGCTATTTCCCATCCGTTAAGTCCAATTTTCGAAGACTCATTCGTGCAAATCGATTATATCTTTATATATCCCCACAGGAAAAAGTCTAAAGGTGTGATATGATAATACACCATCTTGGTAAACAATCAAGCGGCACAAAACGTAAAATTATCTGCTCTTTCAATAAATTCATTGGTTGATGTGATTTTTGGAAAGTGGAACAAACAGTCGTCGAGATCACGAGCTTAACTAGTCGGTTATCATGGCGCTATAATGGTTCCCATTGACCGTTACGTTCTCACCGGCATCATTTTGAAGAAATATGGACCATTGATTCCACCGGCTTCTGGATGAAATGGAAGCTCTTGAAGCTCCTCTGGTAGCTGTTCGTCCCAAATGCGAAAATCGTGCTTATTTACATACCCATTGAGCTATAAATAACAAATAATCGCTGAACAAAATTTGACTTGAAAACGTCGGATCTTCTTGGAACTTTAAAAGAGCGAAGTGATGTCGCTTAGGAAGGTCGAGCGGCTTCATATCTTGCATAAGTTGTATTTTGTACGTTTTCAATCCAAGATTTCGACATAAAATGCCCCAAGTCGTTCCATACGTCAATCCGAGTTTCTGCAAACGACGCCGAATCGACAATCCACGGTCTTCGTGTACACTTTCAGCTACGGCTGCTATGTATTCTTCACTGCGTGCTGGAGATTTTATATTCGATCGAATGTTATCCAATAATGAATTCTTGGTTCCAAAATGGGTGATGTTGCGAATAAGGAAACGCTGAATGCAAGAACTGTTCGAATTCAAAAGCCCTTATTATCTTACTAACTGTATTAGAAATACTAGTAGATGTACATAGACACTTGGCCAGTTTTTGAACGGTAGTGCTCAATTTCGATTTGGACAATAATTGGATATGAGTAGTGCTCCATTAAATAGAACTTCCGATCTTCATAGCTGCTAATGGTCAACAGGCCTTATAAGCAGTTGGGGTGGTATCTGTTGTAGATCTGGAGACTGAGTTAGTATTGAGTTGATGATGGGTGGTATTGTAGATCTGAAGGCTGAGTTATAATCTCAAACTCGAGGAACTTCTTTGGGCTACACATCTCTAAAACCTTAATCTCTTTATATCAATATCGGAAGAGCTTTCTTAGTATGAGGCAGAGTTAGTATTGATTTGAGGCGGTTATAATCTCAAACTCGAGCAACTTCAGTAAGCACAATTCCACAAAGCCAAAATTATTAGTATACATTGAACCATTGTCACTCAAAATAATGAACAATCCTTAAAATATTCAAATGTCAAAACGACAGCAGCAAAGATATACTAAATTTTAATGCGGCGCATAAAGAAAGACATGACCTGATAAATGCACAACGCAGAAGATGATGAGCTACGTGCAATTTACACGCCGCTGAATGAGCAAAAATATTTGATTTCTGCAATACAATTAAGCCAAAAATGCCAGCAATGCCAAATAAATCACGGCAATGGAAAGCTAACGGCTCCAAAAATTTCGAAGAGCGAAGTTATGCCAACAGCCCAAGTATTTCCAAAGATTTACAACAAATTAATTAAATTAAAAGTATGGTTTGGCGTTAAAACACCTACAGGCCATAATACACGAAAACACAAACACCTCTGGCGACCGTACAAAGCCCGGACCACGCGTCGCTGACTTAAGACGTTAAGACGCAAGCACTCTCGCTCGCCCTCCTCGCTGTCAACTGTCAAATGTCGTCGCTGTAACGGTTCGGCTTGCATGTTGTTGTACATATAATGAGTAAATGCAATATTCACAGTCGAAAATGAAATGGAATGACGGCGAAAATGTCAACGCGGCACATTTGCCACATCCTCACCGGAGGCTGGGTTATGAGTCAAGGAGTAACGCGCGACACTCCACACCAATATATACCCACCTTTGCACATTAGCATGCTGCGGTAATAAAATTCTTAATGTGCCATTAAATCCTTTCTTTTTGCCGCACCAACTCCCACCCCCGCCACCAGAAGACCGAGGAAAAAAGTTTTTGCTGCCGCCGCCGAAAATTCTTGCGTTATACGTTGATGGAATTTGTCCAAGAAAAGAAATGTTTCCGCGCTCAGCATATCTTTTGGCATTGTACCCTTGTTGTTGTTATTATTATTATTCCAAAAAGTTGCCGTGTAAATAAATTGCGCAGATTTGTTGCCATCTTTGTTGTTGTACTGTATTATATGGTGGCAATAGTTGAAAGCCGCAGTGGCGAAGGTGTTAAAATCGCTGATAAATGCTTGACTATAACGGTAACGGTACAGCCAGAAGATTAGTGGTGGCTGTCTCTCCGACTGGTGGCTTATGTCAGTTTCGCTTGCTATTATTATTGTCAGTCAGTTTTTGGTTGAAGTGATTCAATGCATTTAGATGACAACATTATGGAATTCGACTCTTTATAGCCAGTCGAAGAGTCGCAGGAAGGAAGTCGGTTATTGTATTCGTGCACATTTGGCAAATTGCATATTTTTCGAAATTATAAGCATAAATTTTGACATTCTTTGATATTTGTGACAAGTCGGCGGAAATGACAAAAATGTTGATCTACAAAAATAATTAAAAGTAGTAATGGTTATAGCAAGTAAGGAAAAGCAAAGTCATCGTAGGCTTATTCAAAAATATAGTCTACAAAGAGGTATATTATATGCTCAAAGAAACTTCCCTTAGATTTTCAATGTTGGTGGGCTTACTTTGGAAAGTGATTCGAATCCGAGCTTTTAAAAATGTATGCAATCTAAGCTATTTTAAGAACTAGTTTCTACGATAGGAATGATGCCATATGTCTATCTCTATATCTATCACTCATTCTACAAATTGAGTTTCGATTTGAGACAGCTTCCTACAAGATCCTTTTGGTCCTCTTATCCGTACTACAACTTTGTACTATATATTCCGAAGGTAAACATGAAGCCAGAGAAAGAGCTCCTGAAATACCTTTGGGTATTTCTGCGAAAGTAACGTGCATTGTGGCCAGGATATAAATTCAATTCCGAATATCGTAAGAGCAGAGTTTAATTATACGTTGTTCATTTATTAAGGAATCTGCACCTCGCGTCATAAAGATAGATCTAGCTTGTTCAAAGGCCCTATATCCGACATTAGTCAAAAACACTTCAGTCTCGAATTTCGCGCTTAGATTTAGAGCTTCTTGAGGCGAAGGAACGCGCTTCCAACTCACCACGCCATCATCTCGAACCGCGCGAACAGAATATCCTTTTGCCGTCTTAGCAGCAGCCACAGAGCATGTTCTGGGTCCACCACTCGAGGAATGGTTACCGTCGCTTTAGGCACCTATGGAATACTGCTGCGGTCCACCGCCTCCAGTTTTGTTTCTTTCCACAAGTTTGGGAGGCGTTCTGACCGCTTCCCCATAGCTCCCTGTTAGCGTCGGGCCATCGTTGCATTTCAATATTGTAATCCTGCTCCATCAAATGACGGCATGGGTGCGCTCGGTTCGGCGTCCATTCTCGAAAACAGGGCTTCCAATAGCTTCTATTCTACTATTTTCCACCGTTCCTGTGATGTTTGTCCCAGCGGGTTACTGCAGTCAATGAGCGCGACGATTCCTCAAATGCCGCTTCGCAACCGAGGCATTACAATTACGAGTGGCGAAGTGTGTTCGGCCGTTCTTCGGCCTCCTCTTAAGCCCAAGACAGCCGTTTCATATCTTCTTCTTTCAGGCTGGAGCTTACGCTTCGAGATGGTTGAATATTCCGACCGCTACTTTGTACCTCGATTTTGCACTTTCAACCCCTCCCTGCTTGGCGTCTTTCGGGGCTCTCTCCCGATTACCAGAGTTGAACCCTCGGTCGCTGGCTCAAGAGAGCGAAAAAAGTTCTTCTTCCTTTTCTCCGTCTATGACTTACATTACTTTCTTTGTCAGAGTCTTCGTGGACTGTGGCAACCGTGCACTGCATAGCTGTTTGACGTATTTAGTATTGCAGCCACCACTTGCTCACGTTGCAGTGGAGGTGGAATAACTGGCGATACGCTGCTGTGCCCGCCGGTGGTAGCAGGCCTCGTCTCCCACCGACATTTTGAACTGATGTCCCAGTCCACTTCGTTCCTTTGTTGACTTCCACGTTGAGTTTTATGGTTCGGGGGTCTCTACCCCTAGCGTTGTATTACCCATTCACCTACTTCTGAGGATGCATATAACTGACGAGGAGCCAGCTTGAAATCATGACATTTGTAACTGAAGGCGATTCGATTTGCTTTAATAGTTGTTCGTTGTGTGAGCAGGCATGACTTCATTTGTAGCCCAGATGAAGCCTGCTTAGTATTCAGATTATGCATAAGACAAAGGTATCTATCTAAATTTGGTCTCCATCTATGCATTTAGTGTTGCCTGTTCTTGGCATCGGTTTCAGCCATCAGGCTTCATTTGTGGGGCTGGATGAAGCTTTTAAAAGTAATCAGATCTAAATAAGATGAAGATGCATAGTACGTCTGAATCTTGTTCTTTCTTTAGTATTCTCAGAACTCGAAATAGTCAAATCAAAGTATTATCAGCAGAGTTCGGCATAGTCACCGTTACAGTTCTCTTTGTAGAGGTTTTAAAGCCGCGTTTTTGACAAACGAGAGTCTACAGCACATATCTGTCAAGCCCCTATTATATCAAAACCTATACAAAAATATAGTAGTAATAATTATCTTCAAAAATTTTTTATAGATCTTATTTAAACTAAGTACGAGGAAAAAGTATCTTCAATGCATTTACTTTATTAATTCGAACCTCGACGGAGTAAAGTTAATAGAAATCATCATTTTTTTAATGCTGTCGTTTAGAAGATTACTTTTCTTTAATTAATTCAATGTAGCAAAAATTACTCTTAAAAATCCAATATTCTACATAACATATTGCCCATAATTTGGAACGTAAACCTCTTCCAAATGAAAGGCGACATCGGCAACATGCTGGCGGCTTTACAAATGTAATTTTTATTTACACAAAATTTTAAGCCTCAACAAACACAACCTCCGTCTCTTGCATACGCAATCGACACTGCCAGCGCCTAAGCAAATTCAGTGCAGAGAATAGCTTGTAACCGAAAAAAGCACGAAAAAATGGGAAATAAATGTCCCAAACAAGGATTAATGAAATAAAATTATGTGTTTCCGCTTTAAATGAGCAGGCGGGGCCCACTTATTTGGCTGCTTTATAGTGGTGTAAAGCAAATATCTACAGACAAGTGTAGTAAAGAAAGGGTTAAATGCGCCAACGTTCAAAAAAAGGCAGAAACAAAGAAAAAATTATACAAAAACTGAAATAAAACAGGAAAAAGCTGTAACACGTACGAATCTGCTAATTTATTTATTTTTTTCGCTGTATTATTCTGTGAACTTCTTCCACCATCCTTAATGATGAGCACGTGGTTGTTTATCGAAATTGTTTCCGTTATGGCACTGCTTAGTAGACATTATAGATCTTAGCTGCTTAGACGAACTGGTTAAACCCATACTTAGTGTATTTCTATACTAAGCCTGGTCTTGAATTGAGCAAGATTCCTAAAACTCAAACCAGGAACCGAACTATGCCCTCATTGAATTAAGTTTAATTCACTTTCCTTGAAATCCGTAGAATTTTATATATTATAAAAAAGTTCCCTAAGATAGGTGTCTTTTTCAGTACATTTTGTTTAGGCTTAACTAATTTATGGCTTTCGACCGTCTGCGCACATACCCCATATTTTTCGTGGTTCACATAATTTTTTTTAATATTCAATCTGTTCAATGACGTATTTACAAAAGTCCGTTTGTCAGTATATTAACTGTGTCTTTCAGGGTTGGTTCGAAGAGTGCCTGACCTTGCTATCATTATTATCGTGTGTCTTTGTGTTAAGACTGGTATGGGTGCCAGGCCATAGAGGAATCGCAGGCAATTGCAAAGCTGATAAGCTAGCAAGGACTGACACTCTAGAACCCTATCGGTAGAATGGGAGCAGGTCGATGTGGTACATGCGCTGTCGTAAAAACCTTTTGGACCATGACCGCTCATAAGAGGTCTAGTGATCTCTTTAACCTCAGTAAGGCTAGCCTCTTCCTAGTTGTGGGGCTTTTAACAGGTCATTGCCCTATTAGTGTCCATGCTGTAAAGTTGGAAATCTTACCAAACGCCATATGCAGAAGCTGTATGGAAGGAGATGAGGTGGAAACAACTCAACACTGCCTTCTTAACTGTCCCGCATTTTTGAGGTCAAGACTTAAATACTAGCGCATCCCTTCAGACATCCTACCGAACTGGCGGGAGTGGTAATGAAGCACATGTGCAAATTGGTCTTGGATACCAAGCGTTTTGTGTGATGGCTTCACAAAGGAGTTCACGTGCGATCTTTGATCAGCCATTTCACCTAACTAAGTGTTTAATAGTAGACATTTTAGAAAAAGTATAGGTAAAGCAAATACATCTTAATGCCATAAGCTTTGTCACAGTTCAATACCTGCCCAGCTTCCTCAAAAGAGCTACTCTGACCCACTGGCCGAACCATAGAATCAGAAATTCTGTTAGGACAACCACCCGAGTTTGCGTAATCGAAACGAACGAGGTTCTCGATGCAGCCAGTCATAACTTCATCTTGTCTCGTGTGCCGGAGTTTGATTCCCTAATGTCATCCAGCGGCCGGCCTAAGTCGCGGTCTTCTTAGAAAACCAAAACTAAAAATCAAATCATAATTGTTAAACGATCGCCTTTCTTCCAAACTAGAGAATCGTATTCAGGATTCAGTTGTCTTTTCAATTAAGATTTTGTTTTTACGGGTTTTATACTAAATAGATAGTACGTAAAACCCCAATTTGCTTTGAAGTTATTTGACGGAGTTAGTCTTTCCGAGATTCCAGTACAGTCTTAGTCTTGTAAAAACAGTTCTGAGAGAACTTCCGCGAAGTTTGTTTCCCTCATCAGCTTCATTTTCCCCTATAGACAAATGAGATTCAGTCAAGCTTCCTTAAACCTATCGTCTCTAGACAAAGTTCTCAGTCTTTAAAACTTGTCTCCCACCAAACCTCCATATAAATAGGTACTTCTGCCAGCATCATTGCGAAGCGAAGTACTTACGAACTATTCCGCTACATTATAACCGAATGGCAACATAAAAATAATAAACTTAATCATCGTCGCCCACTGAGTATCAACTCGTAAACGCACACCCTGGCTCGCATCGGTGCTGTTAACGATACTGCCACCACACAGTTCGCCGCATTGCCCTCGTTCAGCCATTTCTATGCTAATCGAAGTAATTTGACAGTTGAGCGTAATGTCGAAAATAAAATGAGCCCGACGATGCCAATGACTGCCAGTCGATTAGCTCAGCGTCTCTTCGCGGCGGTGTAACCAGTTTTGTGGATCAGCCGCGCATATCAGGGTTGCTTAGTTAGCAATCATTGGTAATCAAAAAGTGCGGCAGTAAGGCCATGCATGACAGGTGTGTGATGTGGTGGTGAAAATATATGTATAATGGCTGAGCGGATGCTAGCGAACGAATGCAACGGCGCGCCTTATAATCAAAAAGTGCTTATGAATGAAATATGAAAAATACTTACAACTTTTGACTACTGTATGCATATTTTTGAATATTTTATAATATTTCGACTGAAGGATAATGAAAACAAATATACAAATATTATATAAATGGGGGAGTAAAGGAGTGATGGTTGATTATCATTGTTTCATTCACCGTGTACTCGTACACCTCTACGTACGATGTTTTACAGTCGTCTTTACTACCATCATGTTTTAAGAAACAGACGAGAAGTCATAAAATTAACGATAATGTTTTTTAATAACATAGCAGAGATGATAGCCGATTTATATTTAATCAACTTTACGAAAATTTAAGAAAAAAAAAATTAAAGTCATATTTGCATAATTTAGTTTTATGATTTTTAAGGGATTTGCATAACTCCACTTGTGGAGATATTTTTATTGACTAAGAATCCTTAAATTGTGACAAAATCGTTTAAAATTTGCATCTTAGTCTGAAAAAACTTCTCTACACTTTTGGAGACTGCTTAAATTTTGTCTCATTTTCATTGTTTGCATCTGAGATCACCTTATTAACATCCGCGCCTGAAAAACAATCTCTACACTTTTGGAGAGTTAATGAATTTTGTCACAATTTCATTGTTTGAATGTGAAATCGCCTTAAAAACTTCAACATTAACCTCCTTGACTGAAAAGCAATATCTACACTTGTGGAGAGTTATTAAATTTTGTCATATTTTCATTTTTTGAATCTGAAACTGTTTAATAAACATCATACAAGTATTATTATAAATAATAATTACTTTCGACATATAAAAGTTGCCTACACCTTTGAAGAGTTATTCAATTTTGTCAAATGTTCTTCAGATGAAGCAGCGGCCAGCAAAAAAATTATATAACAAGCTCTAAAAATATTTGCGCAGCACAGTTCCGTGCAAAACTAATATAAGTAAGCTTCAGTTAAATCTTCAAAAGATTTTAATAATTAATAAAATCTCTTATTTCGGCAAAAACTTAAACATAAAAGTATGTTCTGTTGACTTAAAATCATGTTTTCAATATTTAAGTTAAATTCATTTTCCATATCAAAAGTATATGTATGTATGTATGGACATAAACTAAAATATTTATAAAAATTATCAAATTTTTAGTTTTCACTATGGTTTAGAGTTTCTAAAGCTTTTACCAGAAGGAAAACTTTTTAATAATATTTAATTTTAATCTTTATTGCATGTCTATATAAATGTTTACATATTTGGTCTTAGCATTTCTCACTTATTACTTACTATCTTCCCATCTGGAAAATAACTTTTGGTACTAAATTTTCCATTACAGAAGTAATTAAAATCAATACTAAGTACAAATTATAGTATTTTTGGTATTTTTTTTTAACTCTCCACTTTTTGGAGAGTTGTAAAATTTTCTGTTTCGAGAAGCTATGAACTTTTTAATTAAAAAAAAAATAACAAAAGTAAAGCAGTAACTCTATTTTTCTTCTGAAATATACGTTTCTACATTTTTGTAGACTTTTGGTGACAATATTTTTATATCATAATCTACATACATACATATATGTATGTATATTACAAGTATTTTTTGCTTGCAAATAAAACTTCTATGACTCGTATCTTCCCTTTGGAAAAAAATATTTCTGCGCCTGCCAATCACCTCAACCCTCTGCAGCAGCAGACAAGTAACAGTTTTCGGTTATTACCAAAAATTTGAATATTTCGAAAATAATAAACTGCGGGTGAGTTACTAAGTGTCTGCCTAACCACCTGCGCGCCATCCCGACCGCCAAATGAAAGCAAACTCGCCACCTGGCTACCACGCTGAATGGCCTCATTATTATGCGTCCAATAACCTTTAACGACGCTCCACACCGCGCACCAACACTTCCTGCAGCAGCCGGCCAACAACAACGACGTAGCCGCGATATAAACGCGCGGCTTATTTCGAACTCCAAACGACGACGGCTTGTTGACTAGCGGATGCCGTCGTCTTTTGTCACTCAACGCTTTGTCGATTGTCATTTTTGCTTCGTTGATTTTCGTGCTAGGCAACAACTACACAGTCGGTTTTCATACGCTAGCATAACAAAAATATTTTAAGCATTTTTTATGTGTTTGTGTTTTTATGTTAATTCATATTTTTTCATAAACTCGCCGAATGCTGTGGGATAACAAGCCGCACAGTCAAGTTGCTGTATGTGTATATGCGTGTGTATCACTATCAACCCTTTTGCCTGCTGCTTTGTTGTTGCTGTTTTGAAAATTTTAATCCTTTTAATGAAAATTAGTTTCTCTCAATACCATTTAATATTTCTCGCTGGCGCTATCTTCATGGATAACTGTTCATACATACATACATATGTAGTATGTATGTTTGTTTGTATCCGTGTCTGCCTACATCCTTAAATATTCGTACATATTTGTGCTGCTGCTTTTCTTGTTGCTCCCGTGTTGTTTACTTGAATTATCATAATTTCTGTTTGCCACCCTAAATCAACACCGCTAACATCAGCTCTCTCCCCCAATGCTGTATGAATTTTCCCATAAGCTATACACCGTTAATTCTCGTGCCGCTTGCTGTGTTTTTTCGTGTGTTTTATTTGAGGTTTATCGAAATTAATGTGGCGTTTTTTACAACCTTTCTTTGCTTACCTTCAACCCGTTATGTACACTTTTGCCTTCCCATACCGCCTTCGTTGCTCGTAAATGTCACTTTATAGCGCTGATATGCCGCCGAACCACACTTCTGCTTCATGTTTGTTAGTATTCCAGATAATTATTAATTAAAATTAATGCAAATGAAAATGAAATGAATAAAAATGATAAGCGAAAATACGTGTTTAAGTGAAAAATGTCGTTGTTATGACTTCGAAAGTGTTTTTGACAAAATAACGGGTATTTTTTATTAATGTGTGAGGAAAAATGTGTCCCCACCTCATTTAATCGCAAATTTTACGTTCAAACTTGATGTTCAATATACGTCCATGCATTTTTAATCACTTTGTGAAACTCTCCACTAGTGTAGAGATTTTAAATAAGTGTTTAAATAAATTAATTGTTACAAAGGCATACATAAATGAGATTTCAAAACTAAACAAATTTTACAATATGGAGAGTTACTGTACATGGCCGAATCTTCACTAAAATAACCAAATATGTATATCTCCATATACTGTATTCATATGCGTTTTTGTAAGGACTCGGATATACTGGGCATACACCAATAATCAAATAATTTTTTCTGCAGTGTACTCAACCACTGTAAAATAATAACTTCTTATAAAACTAATGCTAATAGGCATCCTATCGACTTGTACACTAGTTTGAGTTCAGAAAAGTAGAGAAGAGGAAACACCTGCAGTAAATTTAAGCATTATATATGATTTTATTCAAAAATTAATATAAAAAAAATAACTTACTTTTAAATCACAGTGAAATGTGAGAAATCAAGAACCCTTTACGAAATCTTTCAAGCTAAAGTCTCCATCAATATAGAGATGTCTAATAAATATGAAAATCTAGAAATTATTCAGAGACGTTAAAAAAAATAATTGCATGGGTATTCAAAATCTCTACACTTTTGGAGAGTTATGTAACATTTTTAAAGAAATAATTGCATGAGTATTTAAAATTTCTTGACTTTTGGAGAGTCATGTAAAATTGTTAAATTTTACTATTTCAACCATTACTGAATAGATACATAATATTTGAAAAAGTAACTTAATACCAAAATCACATTAATAAAAGTTTCACCATTGAACTAAAGCTAATTTCCAAGACTATATCAGGTGCTATCAAATATACATATGTGTAGATAGCAAAACCGAAAAACTAGATTTTTCTGACATTTTTAAAAAAAGTTCAAAGATTTCTTACCTTGAGACAGGTAGGGGAGGGTATAGTGATAAAGGGGCTTTCAAAGCGATATTTATTTATATGAAAATTTCTAATAGCGGTACTTTATATTTTTGCGTTCGTTTTTTCGTGGTTTTAAGTCGAAGCGCCCAAAAGTATACTACCTATATCCCCTTCCTACTTATTATTGACTAAGCGCCACATAATTCGAATACGAGCCGAGAATAAATTACTTTCGCACAATTTGTCTCGCAACTAAGTATAAGAGCTTGATAACTTTTTTTTAAAAAAAACGCATAAAATTTGCAAAATCTCATCGGTTCTTTATTTGAAACGTTAGATTGGTTCATGACATTTACTTTTTGAAGATAATTTCATTTAAATGTTGACCGCGGCTGCGTCTTAGGTGGTCCATTCGGAAAGTCCAATTTTGGGCAGCTTTTTCGAGCATTTCGGCCGGAATAGCCCGAATTTCTTCGGAAATGTTGTCTTCCAAAGCTGGAATAGTTGCTGGCTTATTTCTGTAGACTTTAGACTTGACGTAGCCCCACAAAAAATAGTCTAAAGGCGTTAAATCGCATGATCTTGGTGGCCAACTTACAGGTCCATTTCTTGAGATGAATTGTTCTCCGAAGTTTTCCCTCAAAATGGCCATAGAATCGCGAGCTGTGTGTGGCATGTAGCGCCATCTTGTTGAAACCACATGTCAACCAAGTTCAGTTCTTCCATTTTGGCAACAAAAAGTTTGTTAGCATCGAACGATAGCGATCGCCATTCACCGTAACGTTGCGTCCAACAGCATCTTTGAAAAAATACGGTCCAATGATTCCACCAGCGTACAAACCACACCAAACAGTGCATTTTCGGGATGCATGGGCAGTTGGCCACCAAGATCATGCGATTTAACGCCTTTAGACTATTTTTTGTGGGGCTACGTCAAGTCTAAAGTCTACAGAAATAAGCCAGCAACTATTCCAGCTTTGGAAGACAACATTTCCGAAGAAATTCGGGCTATTCCGGCCGAAATGCTCGAAAAAGTTGCCCAAAATTGGACTTTCCGAATGGACCACCTAAGACGCAGCCGCGGTCAACATTTAAATGAAATTATCTTCAAAAAAGTAAATGTCATGAACCAATCTAACGTTTCAAATAAAGAACCGATGAGATTTTGCAAATTTTATGCGTTTTTTTTAAAAAAAAGTTATCAAGCTCTTAAAAAATCACCCGATATAAGCAAATAACAACAATAATAAAATGCACATTTCACAATTATTACCGAAAATTTATGAATCCGCTGAGAAAGTGCAAATATAAATATTGTGAGCAGCCAAAACTCCGCTCCATACTATACACGCATACACATACATGTGCAATATAACGACTCAGCAACCGGTTGTTGGAACTGCGTCATTTGTTATTGCTGTTTTCGGCACTACTCGGCTAAGCAAATGTGCACTTATGCGCGCAATTAAGCCAACATTACTACAACAACCACAAGGGTGCATAAGTGTATCCAAAAAAATAAATTTAACGGGAAAAAGTCATAACGGCGCGCAGGTGAAATTTCGCAAGCAATAAATTTTTCGAAACTACAATGGCAAAAAACAACAACAACCACAAAGTTGTGTGCTAAATATGAGTAAACAAATAGCAACTTTCTGTTAAACCCTACAAGCGGATGCATCTACAACAACAACAACGACAATATTTTTTATAGAAACAGCAATGTCATCAGATGAAGTCACCGAAACGCTTCGCTGCACGAACGATCCAAGCGACAAATTTTCCTAGAAGTTGGCTTTCCGCGATGTTGACAGGAGGCAAGCAGGCAGACATACAGACAGACGAAAGCTGATATCCACAAGTGCGGATGCGTGTGAGAACTTTTCGAAATTTCGAAAAAGATGCATGGCGTTATAAAATGTTCACATGGACTTTAATGATAAGGCTAGAGTTTGAGAATAAAAGAAGGTAAAAGAAATGGTTGGCAAACTTTGTGAAAATCGAATTTTTAAAATAGGTGGCAACACGCTCTATAAGTTTGCTGCTTCAGAGATTCCACATAAAAGTTTTTAATGCTGCCCATACTACAATATTTGTTTTATTTCTTTTTTAATTTGATTTAAATAAATTAAGAAATATTGGCAACCCTACACAAAAATATCTCCTAAAGAAGCCCTTCTTAAACAGCTTTAATTTAATACCATTATGTATCAACAATTTTTTTTTATAAGTTTTTAAACAGGTGGCAATACTGTTCAAAAAATGTATGATACTCTAATGTTCTTTAAGCATCTTCAAATCGATACCGAGAAATTAGTGTTTTCATCTATTAGTTCTCTCTTGTATACAATTTTTAAAAAGTGGCAACACTGTCAAAAAAATACATATCTTCAACATAAATTTTTTTTAAACTAAACATTTTGACAGATATTTTATAATTTCATTTGTTTATCAATTTTTCTAAAAAACAATTATTTTGGAACAAGTGGCAGCACTTCTTAGTTTTTTGTTTTATTTTAAAAAGTGGCAACTCGTTAAAAAAAATTTATTCGACATAAATTCTTCTTAAACCTCTTTAGTTTGACACAGTATCACCGTATTTCATTTTTTAATTTTATTTGATTTGAAACTGGTGGCAGCGCATCCAGGGAATATTTTCAATTTGAATAATTTCAAAATTTATATCATAAATATTTTGAGATAAAAATATGCTTCATTTGATGCCCGTCTTCAATTCATGTGAAAATGCGTTATTTATGTCAAAAATATTACATAATCTAAAATTTTTTAAATAGGTGGCAATACTATTCAGAACATACGCGTATATGTAACTGTATTCTGCCTTAAGCCTCTTCAAGTCAATATCAATACGATAGTACTTTTTAAGCTACTACATTTATTTTTAAAAATTTTGTGAAAAGGTGGCAACTCTTCTTTAAAAAAAAAATATGTGTAACTATATTCTGCCTTAAGCCTCTTCAAGTCAATACCAATAAGCTAGTAATTTTTTAAGCTACTATATTTATTTTTAAAAATTTTGTGAGAAGGTGGCAACTCTTCTCTAAAAAAAATATGTGTAACTGTATTCTACCTTAAGCCTCTTCAAGTCGATACCAATAAGCTAGTACTTTTTAAGCTACTGCATTTATTTTTAAAAATTTTGTGAAAAGGTGGCAACTCTTCCCTAAAAAAAATATGTGTAACTGTATTCTGCCTAAAGCCTCTTCAAGTTAATACCAATAAGCTAGTACTTTTTTACGCTACTACATTTATTTTTTAAAAATTTTGTGAAAAGGTGGCAACTCTTCTCTAAAAAAATATACACCACAGATTATTTTTAAACTATATTTATATATTGATGGGATAAATTTTATTTATCTTAAACCTCTTTTTTCTAAAAAAACAAGAATTGAAACAGATGGCAGCCCTTCTAAGATATATTTTGTCATTTTATTATTTCCAAAACTATCTCGAAGCTTTTTAAGATACAAATATTCTTAAAGCTCTTTCGTTTGACACCCAAGTTTCTATATCTTATCAATGTTTTAGACTTAATATTTTGAAAAGGTGGCAACCTTCCACTTTTTTATGATAAACTTTGCAGAATTGCAAGAAGTAATCTACAAAAACGAATAAAAGTTCTTTAACCTTCAGTATGGGGAGCTTTTATATTGCAATGTGACGGAAACTTGTCACGGTTTCGGTTGCGTACTACAATTTCTTCTAAGATTTACTATTCTTACCTCAAAGAGTTTGGTGTGACAGTCATTTCTAATCTAGTATATGTAAATCTTAGATTATCATTTCTAATCTGGTATATGTAAATCTTAGATTATTATTTCTAATCTGGTATATGTAAATCTTAGATTATTTTTATGCCTTGAAAAAGCTTCTCATAAAAGCTGACGTTCCTAGTTTGTGTCAAAACTTTCATGATCCGAAATGTTTCCGTATGATATTAAGAAACACGATACAAATAGAAAGGCAAACTTTCTAGCCAGGGCCTACTAATAATTTTTACTATATACATATGTATATACACGTGTATGGAACATCTTCCTAGCGCTTTCTAAAAGCTTTTTTCTACTAATTCAATTTTTCCAACAATTACAGCAGTAAACTTTAAACTCAGAGCAAGTTCACTAAAATGGTTTGTAACTGGAAATTAACTACCACTTCCCACTAAAATTTGGACTAATTGAAATAATTTGTATTTTGATTACTGATAAACGAATCGTTTTATGTATCTAACCACAAAATGCGGCCGCAACGCCCACGCACACACACCATGCAACACTTCCTACATGTGTGCGCCAACTTAGTAGCTGGCCTCTACTAAGGGGCCAAAGTGGGCAGCTATTGAGTAGCAGTAAGCGCTTGCAGCATGTTTTTGTTGTTGGCTAACAAATCTGAATTTGACTTAATCACCATTTCGACTCGACTGTTGCGCTTCGAGCACTTACGGCAGCACAGCCTGGTAAGCCAAGTTGATGAACGAGTGAAGGTACGTTGCATGCCACATAGCTAGCAATAGAGATACATATGTATTTAAATATGTGGCAGTAACAAGAAATCAGCCAAGTGAATGATTTGGTTAGAGCTTTGTGCGCACATGCAGCCAGCAAATACACATAACGGTATATAGCTGGTCGAGCAGGCGGTCGGACAAATCGGTCGGTGACTGGTGCAATGGCAACGGACAGCAGTCAAGAGTCAGACTGACGCATTGTGCTGTGTTGAGTCTCGAGTCGCCAAGTGTGGTGCGCTCATGAGGATTTCTAACCTCACAAAATTGACTTTTTGGTATCTTATATAGTTGTAGTAGTTGTTGTCGGTGTAACAACAACAATGATTACTAGTCATATGACTTGTCTGTCCATTGGACTCATTCTGCCAGAACTCAATTTGAGCATTTTGTCCACTTTGGCCGCTTTCCACCTGCTTTCGGTTACCTTTGATGCGTTAAACCTGGAACTCTCTCTCCTCCTCCCACTGACCTCGTTCGCTTGCTCGTCGTTGGTTCGCCCAAATACCTTAAATTGCATTTGAAAAGTTAATTGAAATGGAAATTAGTTGAAATTGTAAAACGAATTGAATTGTGTATGTGATTAGCCTCGAAAATTTTGCAATTGGTTTATCATTTGGTTGCGCCACTGCTGTTGTTGTTGTGGTTTGTTCTGTGGCTACCGTTGGATTTTTATGCTTTGCGAATTATACAATTCGTTTCTTTTTTGTTACTTTTGTGCTTAACAAATTAATTAGACTACCATAAAATTGCAAATGATTTCTACTTTGAAGTGCCTGGTTAGCCCAGGTCCAGTTGATGGTAACACAATTATTGCAGTCGTCATTTGCATTTGCTAATTTTAAGCAAATTGTCAATCAGTGGTAGAAATGGAGGATATAGAGACGGATAGATAAGGAAAAAATAAGTAAAGATTTATTTAGGCTGACACTCTCCCTGAATATCAATATAAAGATAGATAGAGATGAAAGAGGGAGAGAAAAGAAGTGAGGAAGCCAGATAATTATTGAAATAGATGGGAAGAGAGCTATAATGTAACTGGTGGATAGCAAATGATCAGAAAAACAACAAAATAAAAAACTTTGGCTTCACATAACAATACAAATTTCATAAATAATTTTTCCATACAAGAACTTGAATCTGATCGTGCAGTTTGTAAGGCAGCTATAAGCTATAGTCGGTATGAAGGTGCAACCGAAGTGAGAATTTTTCAGGCTATACCCTACCCCGAACAGAGTATTTTAAATTTGTCACGAAGTTTGTAATACCCAGAAGGAAGCGTCGGAGACCCTATAAAGTATATACTATATATATAAATGATCAGTATGTTGAGCTGAGTCGATTTAGCCATGTCCGTCTGTCTGTCCGTCTGTTTTTAAGATATCGTTTTGAAATTTTGCAAACGTCATTTTATCTTCAAGAAGCTGCTCATTTGTCGAAACTGCCGATATCGGACCAGTATAACATATAGCTGTCATACAAACTGAACGATCGGAATCTAGTGCTGGTATGGAAAACTTTTGCATTTGACGTGGTATCTTCACAAAATTTGGTATAGAAAATTTTCTAAAGCAACAATGTAATCTCCGAAAAAATTGTTCAGATCGGTTAACTATAGCATATAGCTGCCATATAAACTGAACGTTCGGAATCAAGTCCTTGTATGGAAAACTTTCACATTTGACTATGTATCTTCACAAAATTTGGCATGAATTATTATTTATAGATATAATGTAATCTCCGAAGAAATTGTTCAGATCGGCTTACTATAGCATATAGCTGCCATACAAAATCGACACATAGTTACTAAAAGAAATACGCCTGTGAAAGGTACATTAGCTTCGGTGCAGCTGAAGTTAGCATTTTTTCTTGTTTTTGGATTTTTTTGACTCGTTGAGTCCCTCGGTTGTAGGTAGGTTGTATCTTTAGTGTGTGAGCTACCTACAGCAACCTCATTTTGATGTTTGCATCTCAGTGGACGTTCATTACATAATGAATAAATTTTATACATATGTCCTTTGAAGGTTAGGTATACGTGGTAGATCTTTCAAATTCAAAAACAAATATAAAATTTCTAATAGTAATAGGCTCATTATAGACTTTACGCTCAAAGTAATTCGAGTCACGTCTACAAAACCTCTTTCATGTATGGAGAAAATCAGACCGAATCCATGACGGGCATTTTTTGAGCACAGCTCATATTTCATTTCCTTTTTAATTCAGCATAAAATATAGACTTGAAAATATATTTGTAAATCTCTTTGCATACATAGTAATATAAATACATATGCATTTGTAATAGCATATATGTGATTATGCAAAAATAAATGTGGCTAATTTTTTTTGCTGGCCGCATTATTTTTTTCTGCAACAAAATCCAGCGCACACACAAAAAAAAATAAATTATGAAAACTTTTTACCGCCATTACGCCATGCTCAACAACCCGCTAGCCATAACCAATTATTAATACCACTTTACCCACACGCTCGCACTTTAGTCTTGTGTAGCTTCTTCTGCTTCATTTCAGCACCCACTCCGGCAACCCGGCAGCGCGTTTCTTTTTATTTTTCGCTTTTCGCTCGCCAACGATTCGGTTACATTTCATATCCGCCGGATGGACATTGGTATCCATTTCTATAATTTCACAACGCATTATGATAAAAATGACCAAAGCAAAGTGTTGTGTGTGAGTGTATGTGTGAAGAAGTGTATGGGGGGTGTGTTGGTGTGGGAGCGTGTGCCTCGTTATCTTAGCATGGGAAGTGGTTGGTTAGATATGCGATTTTTTAAATAATTTTTTACACTTGTGTCTTTTATGTGGCACATTTGTCTTCCAAATACGCGCACATATACATACATACACATGTTTATACTAGGTATGCGCCTTAACACCCTCACTATGCTTACTGTTGCCTTTGTGCCGTTCGTGCTTGGCATTTGCTATTAATTTATTTCATGTCCTCGCAGCTTTTGTTTTTGTAAATTTCTATTTTTTGTTTCTGTAATTTTATTCCTTTGGAACTTTTTGTTTTTGTAATTTTTTATTTTTTTTGTATTTTTTTTTATATTTCTTTTTTGTATTTTTGGTTTGTTTTGTCTCTATTCTCCATTGCTTCACGTCGCTTTTTGCGTTATTTTTCACATTTTTTCCCCGCTTTCGTTGTCTTTGGTCCGCTCTGCGCGTAATAAATTTTTATAATTTGCTAAAAGTGTGTGCGCACAAATGTATGCTATGCATTTATGCATGCGCAAATGCAAATACACACATACATATGCGCATATTATACTAGTATGGGGATTAAGTGTGCATTTCAATTTGTTGGCGAACACATGTGTTTGCATGTAACTCCCTTCGTATGTATGTGTGTGTGTAAAACACACATAATGAATATTATTTAAGCATGATTATTATTATTTTTTCTTTTGACCCTGTTCCCCAACCGCCGGTTTTAGCGCCATAGCGACGGTATTTTTTCCTATTTTTTGCAACTTTTTCTCTTTGCGTATTTTTTGCATTCGCTGCCTTAGAAAAAATGGCGAAAATAAAAATTCTACGAAATGAGATACGTAGCAAACTGCACACCCTTTTCTTTGCAGCAGCTTGTGTCATTTTTTCCTAAGCGCTGCTCATTTCCATTTTTAATTTAATTTATGTGTTCTCGCTTCGGCGCAAAAAGCGCTTTGCCGGTTGCAAATATGCGTCTGATTTCGATATGCAAGCATGTCCTGGTTTAGAACCTTGAGATAATGCCATTTCATATATTTATTGAACAAATCCCGGAACATACTGTGTTGATTATATCCACAGCAGAGTGTAGAAAAGGTTCGTTACTAACGTCTCGTTGTATGATAATCTTCAAAGAAATTGTTCCTTGAGCCGGCTGTTCTGGAAATGACGTCACCAAAAGTACCAATTTTTTCAAAGGAATACTACTTATTTCCTCTCTATCACTCTCTATTTCACTCTATATGAATAACTCAGCGAAAACACCCTTTAGTAGTAACGTCTCGAAACCAGGTAGGACTTAATGTAGGGAGATTCCAGAATTAAGCCATTAGAAATGTTTCCGAATATACCTTTTCTTGATAGGTCGATTTTCACTGAACAACCCACAGTTCAAGAATCATCATAGTGGACACGTCGCAATTTCCAATGAAAAATTGAAGCAACCACATCCTAAGAGTGCTTGTTAAATAGTCCTAGAGTGCAGATCAAAGCGCACAGTCATGCGCACACCCTCTTTTATGGGTGTAGGTTTTCATAGATTCTAGTGGGTTCATGCGCAATTAAGGCAGATCTCTGGATAGAGAAATGTAACAAGGAGAGCAGTAGCGTGAAGCGGTGTTGGTCCGCAACTTTTAAGGGTTTGAACAGATAATTAAGTGTACTAAGGGTAAAATTAGTATACACTCGCCACTGTAGACTTACGCGTTATCTGCAAAAAATTTTCATGACAGTCAAACAGAAAAATACATTGAGTAACCCATCCAGATGTAACTTACTTTTGCTAACGATTTTTCCAGTCCTCGAAGCACTTTTTGGTATGACCTTCAGCTTCTTCAGAGAATTGTTTTATCTCCACGACTCACTGAAAACGGATTCCACAGAGCGACAATTTCAGTTAGCGGAACAAGAAAAAATCACACGGAGCCAAATCTGGTAAATACCAACGATTTTTCCAGTCCTCGAAACACTTTTCAAAAGCACTTTTTGGGATGACCTTCAGCTTCTTCAGCGAATGTTTTTTATCTCCTCGACTCACTGAAAACGGGTTCCACGGAGCGGCCATTTCAGCTAGCGGCACAAGAAAAAATCACACGGAGCCAAATCTGGTAAATACAGTGGTGGATCGATGGTATTCATTGCGTTTTTGGCTTTAAATTCGGCGACAATCGTGCTCTTTTTGAAAATTTTCAGCTTTATTGGGACAAGTCGAGCAAGAACACGTTTCATACCCAAAATATCCACCAAAATCATTCTTGTCTGACTTTCAAGCACCATATCCTTCACTTTTATAATATTCTCATCAGTTGAAGAGGCTGAAAGTCGTTCAGAAAGAGGTATGTCTTCAACAATCTCTTGACCGTCTTTGAAGGCTTTGTACCGACTTAAGCAACTGCTGTAAACAAACTGGTTGACAGATCGCACATATATTTG
The DNA here is from genome assembly GCF_016617805.1 of Bactrocera tryoni. NCBI lineage: Eukaryota > Metazoa > Arthropoda > Insecta > Diptera > Tephritidae > Bactrocera > Bactrocera tryoni. Next base: position 67,476,981 of record NC_052502.1, on the reverse strand, counting down.
GCATAGTAATTAAGGAAAGTCCTACCAACTTAGCATAATATTTTTTTGAAATATCATTTACGCGGAGAATTTAATTACAATGTTCGGGTGCTTTTTTGCCTAAATGTGTAATACCAACATCTAAACCTCCAATTCTGATAACTATTATGTCGCATATTAAACTCTTGCCTCTGTTATCAACGCAAACCTTAATATTATCTTGATAATTGTTCCATTTTTTATTTCCTATTTGAATTCTCCACCACTTTATTTTAATTTCAGCATCCGCTCCATTTTTTACTCAAACTAAATTTATAGCGTTTTCAGTTTGCGCTGTTTGCTTTTAATTAATTAATTTATGATTTTTTCATTTAATGAAGAACGACACAGTTTGCGCTCATTTCCACTGAATTCGCTCCCTTTGGTTGTATAAATTGAGAAAATAAGAGAAGCTGGTGGCACTGTTCGCTTAACTTTTGTCTGGCCTAACTGTTTAACTTTTGACCGTCATCATGCGTTGGGCAAGAGTAAAACTTAGCAACAACAATAAAACATGGCTTTAGTATGAAAGCCACATTGAACAAGTGTTATCTTATTATTTTTAGAGCTGAAATAGAGGAAAATTGAAGTGGGCTTCGAAAAGCGAATGAATAATAAAAAACCTCAAATTAAATACAAAATATGGGTTTTGTCTCAAAATTTTATTGAGAATCCATCTTTGACGGTGCTAATAATAAAACAAACTATGTTGATTTTGATTGATTTTGAATAAAAAAAGTTTATTTGCCATCATCCTTCCATTCTCTTTATGCTTTCATGCTCTTCAAAACTTAAAATCTCGATGCGTTTCGGCACCTTAAGACCGCCTACCAGAATTACATTTCATCATTCATTACTTTTTTCCATTCATCGGAACACAGGGTGTAAAAATAGGCGAATCGGATCACAATGACCATTACAAATTTCGCTGCTTATATAAAATTCCGTTCAATAACTGAAGGCTCAGATGTTCAAAGAAAACTTAATAAGCACGGTTCAATTGATATGTGGAAGACATTTTCAATAAATAGGTTCATACATTTCTTGGGCCCCCAATATAGAATACAATGGTATTCAATCATCCTATAGGATTCATAATATATTTATATATTATTATATATTTGATAATAAGCGAGATTTAATGAATCTCAATAATCCAATTCCATTTGCTATTTTGTAAAGATGGATGAGCCCATAACCTCACCTACTTCTCGGATACACTTAATATATTGATTTTCGTCACCTCGTTTGGCTTAACTAGTGATTTTTCGAATCAAACTTGAACAATTTTAATGACCGAAAGTAACCTTCTAGCAGTCTCTAGGTTCATTTCGTATCTATGCACCGAAAATGCCGATATTATACGCTACTGTCGACTTTACAGATCATTTCTTGAACCATAAACGAGTTTTGTCTGTAAAATTAAGATACGATAATGCTAGCATACGCGTATATATCTCGGTTCACAACTTCCCTTTGTGAATACCTGAAAGAGATTTTCAAACCGCTTCCACTCAACAGCCATACAGATGAGGAAGAAGTTATGAGATGCCTAGATGTTGCCTGCCAAATGGACCTTCCAACAAAACATATCTCACAATTAGAGGTTGAGGAAGTAATAAAAACACTTAAAAACTCGAAAGCACCAGGACTTCGACTTTCTCACTTTCCAATGCAGTGGAAATGTGCGGAGATAATAGCGGTATTGAAGTCTAATAAATCAGAAAGTGATATTAAGTCATATAGACCAATTAGGTGGCTGGTTACATTCTCTAAAATATTGAACAGAATATTTCTGAGAAGAATACTATCATTTATTGAAATCATATCTTAGCATCAATTTAGAAAAAACACGGAACTATTGAGCAATGTCACCGAGTACAGCTCAAGAGATTTTCTAGATATTCAGCAGGCTTTTGATAGTGTGGCATTTTCCTTCGCCATTTTATTGTGTGGTCGCAGCTTTTATGTAAAACATAGGAATGATTGTTTAGATATTCATTCAATTGCTTCAAAGCTGTGTACCTGTGCCTGTCCTCTATACCATGTTCATCTCTAATTTTCTAACAACCGAAGAGGTACTGATAGACATTTGCTAGACACGGCTTTAAGAGCGAAACCCAATCTAGTGCTAATTCACTTATTCAACCTGAGCTAAATGTATGAAAAAAATGGAATGTTGAAAGTGAGTAATGACAAATCGGTTCACGTAACACTAACTAACAGAAAAGAAAGTTGTCTTCACACATACATATATATAAGCTCTTTTTGGCTTTCATTCATTAAATATGTTGGTTTCCGGTCTTCCTGTCAACTTTATCATGGGTTTCTACGATCAAAAAAGAGATTCAATATTTAGTATTCATGAAATTATGTGGTCGTGCTCCGCTTGTGTTAGTGGCATTGTCTATCATAGCTGGATGAAATTAGTACATGTCTTTCCTGAGTCCACATACACCGAATATTTCGGTTTCTGATCTCCGTGTTAATTTTAGAGAGAAATTGTCGGACCAAAAGCCTCATATTAAAAAAAAAAGCTTAGTGTAATTCAAATTTCGACAGTGTTTAACACTGCATTCCGCGAAAACTTAACGCCGGTTTCCATATTTATGCAAGATTTGGTTATAATAGGTTGTCAAAAAAGTCTTGCTGTATTTTCGCTAGTTGGCGCTGAGAGCGCGTAGTTTTATGTAGTTTTATTCGTCGCATCGGGTCATGCTATACCTTTTTGGAAAGCTCATTTCACGCGCTAACACGTGTTTGATTGATTGTCGTTTCTTTTAAGTCGTTCGTGAGTTATAGCGTCAACATGGAGCAAAATAAAGAGAAAATACGGCATATTTTACAGTACTACTACGAAAAAGGCGAAAATGCATCTCAAGCCGCCAATAAAATTTGTGCAATTTATGCACCCGATACAGTTTCCATTTCCACCGCACAACGATGGTTTCAGCGTTTTCGTTCAGGTGTAGAGGTGGTCGAAGATGCGCCACGCTCCGGAAGGCCTGTCGTCGAAAATTGCGATAAAATCGCTGAATTGGTCGAAAGAGACCGGCATAGTAGCAGCCGTAGCATCGGTCAAGAGCTGGGCATGAGTCATCAAAAATTCATTTCAATTTCAGTAAAAAAAAAATTCAATACAAATACCGCAAGACTTTTTTGACAACCCATTATTTGAATTTAGAGAGCTTGGATACCCTAGGTTGTGGCCGAACTTCGCGTTTGCTTACTTTTCTATTGCACTGTTAGTAAAATTCACTCAAATTTAAGAGACCTTCGGAATAAATTTACCTATCCAGAAATACAGTTATATACTGTACTTATGCATTTGCATTGAATCGCGCGTAAATTGGACTAATTATGCGCTTCACGCGGCCACTCAATGCCCTCGGAACCCTTAGAGCGCGCTTACATCCAAAGCGATCACACATACATAGCTCCCATACAGCCCCTCAAAACATTACAAGCGTTAACGTCAATTTGGCAGTTTTACTAAAAAAAATATATTTAGCGCTCCCACCTGAGCACTCCAAAATGCCAAAAAGCCACAGCCAATTGTTTACAAAACCCGCAAAACATCAATTTTCGCTGTCATGCCATCGCCAAAGTCTTTTCACCGTTGCTGGCCACTTGTTATCTGCCTAACCGCGTTGCGGCCACAAGTGGCCAGAATATACGCGTGCCACATGCATACATACGTACACACATAAAAATCGTAACTTATTGCCAGCGATTTGTGTGGCGCACCACAGCTGAGAGTGTTGTATGAGAAGCGTTTAGTAAGGGTTAAATCTGAAAGTGGGGGGATATTCGTTGAATTTGTTTGTAATTGCAAACAAAACAAGGCGCCAAACCCGCAGCGCTACGTAGCGCAGTCAATCTCGATGCCAGCGCGCACAGCAGCGCAACAAAAACTAAACCTAAAAACGCTTTAAATCTACCATTCTAATAGTAGCGCGGCGTCGCACATAAACGTTGTATTTGTAATTTGTTTGGCTATTTTCATATAAACAGACAGGGCACACAGCGCGCGCGTACATATAGCATTAATCGTTCACCGCCGCCAATGTTGCGCGCACTACACACACCTTCAGCGCGCTCATTTGCATGCTTTCGCTGAGGAACGTGCCGTTGCATAATCATCGAAGCCATTATCGTTTATCGCGTTCTATGCGCCACCCACCAGCGCATCAACGCGCCCACCTCCTGCCATCCGCGCACCATCTACCAGCCCAACAGCGCACTAACCGCTTTCCAGGTGCGCGCCTCCCACCAGTGCACCAAAACGTTCAGAGCCCCACGCCAACACATTTCACACGCCGCGCCGCCTGCCAACGCGCGCCTTGTTTTGTAGCTGTTTTGCACACCTTCGTGCGCGTTTTTCTTGTTTGCCGTTATTGTTGTTTACCGCAATTTACCATCGAAAACTAAACTGCAGCTCGCGCGCTCGCTTAGCTATGGCTAACGGGTTAAGTATCGGTGTTTGCGCGTAAATTCCAACAATTTGTGTGGCGATTGCGCCATTTCACTGCTCGGCGTTTCGGTCGATGGCATTTCTCACGCCTACCCTTCGACGTTTGCAACGCGCGCTCGAGTGCTGCCAACTGACGCGCTGCGCCGCGCTTGTTTATTTATTTTCAAGCACCTGCTTTTTTAGAAACCACAATTTCGCGTTTTTTTCTGTTGTTTTGCTATGTTTTCGTGGATATTGCTAAATGTACGCGAAATGGCGATTTGTAAATATAAATTCTCTCACTATTAATTTGAGCGCATCATCATTTTGTATTTTTTTTTTTTTATTTTTTTATTTTTTTATTGCTGGCGAATGCGCGACTCAACGAAAATAATTTACACACGCCGATATGGTAAGCCTAAGTAAATGTTTGCTTTCGCGCTTTTTCGCGTTTTGTGCGATTTTTTACCCGCTTTGCTATGTTCTAAGTGCGTTCTTTTTTGCATTCAAACCGAAAGTCAAATAAATTTCGTATTTTGCTGTAAACTCGTTAGATAAATCCACTTGTTTTGATGGGAAGAATATTTTTTAAAACTGGTATCACTCACTGGCGCTCATACATATAAATAAATTTACAAACCATAAGCAAAATCTGTATAAAATGTTATCATTCTCCCTTCTCTTTTACTGTTTTGCACACCAAAAATTTTAAACTAGATAGGTTACTTTACTTGGTGATGTTCAGACCCAAATTACTTTCAGCTTTTATATATCCAGTCAAGTTGGTTGGTGTTACATTCGCAAAATCTGATGAATAGCGAATACCATGTCAAATAATAATAAATCTGCAGTATATTGAATACTGGTCCGTTTAATCAAATATAATTAATACAAACCTAAGTATATATTTATATATTATATAAATTTTCTGTTCTGAAAAATTTTATGAGATCTTTTATATTTTATAATTCTAAATTCGAAGGGTCTGTTGAGGATTGAAGAAAACTACTTTTTGGTTATGATCATAAGTATAATGTTTTCGAACCCATATCCTCCAAAAAGATAGGATGCACATTTAATCAGTACAGGACAGTCTCAATATAATCAGCCCTCTTAGTATCGCTTAAAAAGGGTTCTCTTGAAAGTATGTACACTCTTTTGTATAAAAATGACACATCTATCTTTAACAAAATAATGGAATGGAAAGGTTAGATTTTATACAGATCATGACAAGTTATTGAGAATAAAACATTTTTCGACTGAATAAAGCGATTTGCTTGTAGGATAGAGTTATATGGAAGGTGCTCCGATAAGTACTTAACCTAAACTTAACCTAAAAAAAGTGAAAGCTTTAAAAGAATGTAGATTTATTTTTCAACGTAATATCTTTTTAACTTATTTTTTTAATTTACCTGAATAGAAAATTAACAAATTCTAGAGAAAAGGGTGGCTATGACAGCAGACCGTAACCTAATTCGAACATGTCGATGATGGTAGTGTGAGCTGGCGCTGATGAATCCTAAATTCGTAGAAATTGACGAAGATACTCCCTTGAATTAAGCTGAAATACCAACAAATACTCCTGTGAAGTTGTTGCAGGCGTAGTGTGGAGCAATGGGACACTCAACATGTTCAACATGCAACTAATCAGCTAGTTTACTAAAATATTCAGGGTAGAAGGGTAGTGGGTACACCACTCACGTAGGATGACGATCTCTATATGGTGCGAAGGCTTTTTAAACCTTCCTTTTGGAAAAGAATAATAGAAAATACACTCTTCTACAGCTCAAACCTATCAATATCGGCTTTAAGCAGAGCCACCTTCCATGAACCTTCAGAAGAGCTTACAAAAAATTCTAAATTAGATTAGTTAAATATACGACACCCATTAGACGGTCCAATTAACGAACCCGCAACTCGCGACTCGACATATAGTATATGTATGTACATATATCTCGGAAGTCAGTAACTTGCTTGTATTTGACTCGACAAGAATACTACTTCATAACTCGGCCTTTAAAAGAATTTAATGATAGCATATGAAACGATCACATTTTACTATGATAAGATCACCTAAATTAATATACCCTGTAACCTCACTCAAGAACAGAAGCCATTGGACCACCGTAAACGTCATGATTTTGTTTTGGAACAACTTGAAAACGATAACGATTTTTTTTTAAGAAAATCATCTCCGAATAGGCTCACTTTCATCTGAGTGGTGTGGTAAATAAACAAAACTGTCGAAAAAAATCTCTGGTGCGAAAAAAATCTACAAATTATTTATAAACAACCATTACATTCACCTAAATTGGCAGTTGGTGACACCGTTACTATCAATGGAGAGTGGTATATATCCATGATAACCAACTTTTTATGGCTGCAATTGGTTGAAGTTGATCTTGACAACTTCTGGTTTCAACAAGATGTGAATACGTGCCACACTGCACGTGCAATAACCGAATTATTGCTAGATATGTTTGAAAATTCGATTATTTGAAAAAATTGTGACGCTGCATGTCCCCCAAGAACACAGAATGATTTAACACCATTAGACTACTTCTTGTGGCGCTATTTGAAGTCATTGGTCTTTAGCAATAAGCCAGACACTGTTCAAGCTTTAGAAGTCAATATTGAAGAAGCTTTCGTGACATACGTCTTGATTTAGTGGAAAAAGTACTCGAAAATTGGATTCATCGAATTCGTTCCTGCAAAAGAAGTCGTGGAGGCCATTTGAATGATATTACAAGGTGTGCTCCAAAGTAAACAGGACTTAAAAAAACAGAACAAATGTTTTTTTCGGCAAAATCAATTTAATTTATTCAAAATAGTCTCCTTCTGCTTCAATACAGCTTTTTGCACGGTCCAAAAGCATGTCGAACGAGTGTTTTAGCTCGTTGGCCGGTATCGCCCCCAGGTGCAAGCCTTTTGAATGGCCTCTACGTCGACATAACGCTGTCCTTTCATGGGCAAATTAATTTTTCCGAAAAGGAAGAAGTCGCACGGTGCCATATCAGGTGAATACGGTGCTTGGTTAATGGTTAAAACGTGATTTTTGGTCAAATAATCGGTCACAAGCGTCGATCGAATGTTGGATTCTGAGCAATTTTTGGTCGTCAGTCAATTTGTGCGAAACAAACCGTGCACACACCTTTCGTAAGCCCAAATGTTCGGTCATTTTTTGTCGATATTTTGGAGATGTTCAATTCCATTTCCATGAATTTAAATGATGATTTCGGCTGGTTTTTGATGAATTCACGCACAGTTTCGATGGAATTTTCGGTGATCACGAATTTTGATTGGCCCACATGTTGATCGTCATTTATGTCCACTCGACCACTTTGAAAACGTTGAGGCCACTCGTGCACTCTGCTACGGGATAGGCAATCACCGTCCTAAACTTGTTTCATCAATTGAAACGTTTCGATAAAAGTTTTACCAGTTTTAAAACAAAAGTTGAATTTTGGCTCTTTGTTCGAAGCTCAATTTCGTACCGATAACACAAACACACTGACACTTAAAGCGCAATAACTTCACTTCCAATCAATGAAATGTCATGAAATTCTCACTGGACAATCGATAAAGATAGCAGATTCTAACGCACCAGTCGACATATAAATGGCGCCACCAGGGTGCGCGAGATTCGAAAAGTCCTGTATACTATGGAACGCACTTTACATATTCAGAACTTAATTGTATCGATCGTACTTCACATTAAATCAAAAATTTTAATTTCCCTAACAATTAGTGTGTTCTTATTAAGAAATCTCATCACTCTTATTGGACTAGAATGTATATAATAGCCATAAATCAATAAAATTGATAATCCTTCATATATTGTACAATAAATGCAATATCAGTTTTCTCAAAATTACCGGACCAACTACAACTTCTCTGCTGTGCTGTAGTTATAAATTAAATTTAAAATAGAGTTATAAATTATGCGCGTATACACACACATGCAGAATAATTACATTTATTTCGTACTCAGCGCCTTTATCTATTTAAACGCATATGCGGCTGCTTGACTGGCACTACTCCTAACCCACTCCGCACAGCGCCACCACGCTTGCTAATTCCCTCGACAGCAACGTCTTGCGCGCGCTTACATGTGTATATGTGTGTGTGTGTGCTTTTAGTTTGCCATTCCATATTTTATTTCATTTGATGGCACATTTTTTTAACGCCTCTGCGCTGTAAATCGCATGTGTCCTTACGCGGCGGCAGCAGGACATATTCTTCATTATGTAAATGCACGTTTTACACGATTTTTATGTGTGCGGCTCAGCGCGCTGACCGCTGCTTTGGCATATTTTTTCCAGCATTTTGCATATTTTATTTTGCACTGAAATTATTTTTTTCCTTTGTTTTCACTTGCTGCTAACCATATTCATTTGCACTTGTTTATCTCGCTGCCTTTTTTGCGCTCTCATATATTTAGTTTTCTTTTATTTATTTGCGTTTCCTTTTTATGTGTGTTTGTGTTTTGGGTGCTTTTAAAAAATTACAAATGGGAGTCGGGGATTTCTGTGTGCAGTCTATAAAATTTAAGCTCTAACAGATTTGTAGTAGCTTGTTGTTCCCCCTTTTCGCGCGCGACTCATCTCATCTTCCTGCGCGCTCCTGCCGCTTCGCTTCGTCCACGCTAACTGTCAATGTGTTTTATCGCGTGTTTTTAAAAGCCGTTTTAAAAATTAAAAGCACGTCCTAAGTCCACATTTGGTCAGCGTCTTTTACCGTTATTGCAGTGCAGCACACGTCGTGGCAGTGGTGGGTCAAAGGTTGACAAAAACATCTTCTGTTGCAAATAAACACAACAAAAAAGCACGACTGTCAAAGTAAATGCGTACGTGTTCGCTAAATAATGTGGTATACGAAGGATTAGGGAGCTCTATGGCACTCAAGAAGTTCAGGTGGGAAATGTAGGAGTTAATACACTTTATGCAGCAGCTTTTGGAAGCTTTTACGCCAGCTGACGACTAGTTAAACCTCATTTTTGTGGTCGCGTGCACTTTGTCGGCTAATTATGCTATAACTTGAGTCGAGTTTAATGAACCGCTGAACAATGTTCGAGTATTTTTTAGACAAAAATATTATTTTTATCAAACATGAACTATTGAAATTATTTTATCTTGAAAGAACACGCAAGAACTGGTTTTGGCAAAGTCTACTGAGGCTAAAGCTCCCGTCGGCTTCTAAACGCCTCTCTTTTCCGGGAGTTAAGACCCAAATATTTGGGAAACATGAACTTTATTCGGTTAATTGTGACGTGCTGTGCATAGACATGAGTTGTTGTAAAATTCTAATATTAACTATCGGGATTTTGAACTAATTACACCTCGACACCTGTTCCACCTTGGTCGGGTTCGAGGCCGATCAGTTCTGCCAAGCTGTGGGTCCGGTACCCGACCGGAACGACTCCACACTAAATTAAATTTTTAATCCTACCTGCCTTTAGGTTTAAACCTCAGCCACCACGAGTCTCCCAAAAGCGCCAAAAGCAGTGAACCGAGGGGCGAACTCCAAGTGCGAACTGCTCCCCGTGGTACCAGACTTAAGTCTCCGGTCAGACCGAGCATCCCACAACTCAATGACTGGTGACATTTGTCGCTTGAACCTCAAATGTCTTTTCATTAGAACGAATCTCAATCAAAGTCTATAATATCATTTCAAGATGAGTAATATAGCACTATTTCTGACAAAGACTACGCTGAAATTTCTAGGAAAACCAAAAGTAGAGACATATGGATTTAGTCGCCTCTCACGACAGGCATACCTTACCACGGGCAAATTCTACCCCCAGCCCACTGGGGAAAGCTACTATACTGAGCTTATTGGAAAGTGAAAAAGTAGACTTTTTTCACTCCCAAGGACTATCAAATCGAGACATGGCCAAATAGATAAAACGCATCTCTAGAACCGTTGATAGATATTTAAAAGATCCAGAAGCATATGGCAAACACTTTAAAGGAACAAAAGGACTATTTAAACAATCAGTACGCAATTGTTAGAATTGCTTCAATTTCGGCTTCTGGCTTGATGACTTTCAATACTATTATCACGATTTGTAGAAAAGATGAGTTATATACATACATACAAACCGCCACCACAGCCGAGAAGGTGGAGTCATGGTGTGGGGAGACATCACGTTTTATGGAACAATTGACTTGATTTTTATCGTTCAGAAGATGAACGGCAATCACTTAAAATCATTGTTGGAGCCCATATTTCCAAAATGAAGTGATCTCTTTGCACCAATTTCTTAGATTATGCAACAAGACAAAGCTCCTATTATAACGCTCGAGTAGTAAAGTCGTTTATTTCGAGTCAAAATGTTAATGTCATGACCTGACCACCATATTCTCCACATTTTAACGTAATTGCAAATATTTGTTGCTGGCTAACACGGAAGGTATACGAAAGCGGAAAGCAATACGCAGATAAGGAAACATTAACTGCGGCTATTAAACGTGCTTGGAGCGAGATTTCCGTGACCTACATAGATTCCCTGTATCATTCTATGAAGGACCGGGTATATGAAGTTATTACTAACAAAGGAGGCAGTACTCATTACTGAAATTATTTTTATTTTTTTATTTCTAATAAATCAAATATTAACACGAACCAAAAATTTTAGTTAAAAAAAGTATTTTCTTATAAACAAATTTAAAAGCGTAATAATGATCAAAAAAAAAGGCTCTTTTTTTTGAGTAGCTGTAAGAAAACGCTTGAAAACACACAATTTTGTTAAGTTTATCAGATATCGCTATGAATACTTTTTTCCACAAGATCGGATCTCTAAAAGTTATAGCTGTCATACAAACTGATCGAACAAAACTTGGCCTTGTATGCAAAACTTTGTATTTGACGAGATGTTTTCAAGAAATATGGCATAGAATATTGTTTAAGGGGGTACTCTCATGTGAACACATACATTTTACCACTTTTTTGGAACATTTTTTTTATGCGACAACAAAATTCAATCATTTTAATTTTTTAATATATTTTTATTTGTATTTTGAAATGTACAAAAATTTTTTTTTTTTCGTTTTTTACACTTTTAATATATATTTTTTTTTGTAATCAAAGTAGTCCACAACAAAAAAAGTAGTTCACTGGTCATGGTGATAGCGGCTGTTCATGTTGTCTGAAATAAAAAAATCTAATGGATTATTATTCATTAGTTCTGCGGCTATCGTCCCTACCAAATATAATCAATTTCATTAAAAAAATGTCGAACTTCAAAAAAAGGTCACGAAAATCTTGTTTTTTTTCGTTAAAAATCGTTTAAAAAAATATGAAAATATTTTCGAAAATAAACAATTCTGGTAGGGACGATAACTATAAATGAGTAGAAGAACATTTGTAAATTTTAAAGCAATCGGTTGAGTACTTTTTTTTTAGGACCATGACAGTTTCAGAAAATGATGATTCGAGAAAAAAGCGTTTAAGACAGTAAGACAGGTAGACAGTCGCTTACGACACGTCGGCGACTATGAGCTGTAACTTATCAAATACTATGAATTTCGGTCTGAATTTTTCACAGCATGTTTTCAATAGGTTTTACTGTCAAAATAAAAAAAAACGATTTTTCGAAGTGATTACATGAGAATACCGCCTTAAGGCTAGAATTCGAAGAGATTGATCAGATTGAAGCTGGATTACAAACAGACCAAACTTAAATGCTTGTATAGGGTATTATAGCTTCAATGTAACCGAATAGTAGTGGTGTCTTTATGCTAAAATGAGATTATATTTGAACAAAAAAGAGTTTTGTTCTCCTCCTTTTAAGAGCGTCGTTGACTTTTATGACCTCGACCACGCGAAAAGGGGTTACATGGAAACATTCAACAAACTTCTCTTGCTCTCTAACCTGGATCTTTATCAAGAGATTATTCTCTGCATGAAAGTTGCGGCTTTGTTCGAAAAAATTGCGTTCTTCTTCCATAGCTGACAACACATATACATGAATAAATTTTAATTTGGTTATGAATTTTTAGCCTTTGGTTTAATCAGATCATGCCAGAGTGTCAGTAAATTCAAGTTTGAACCCTAAAATCGCCAAGTTTAAACCAAGCTTTATGTAACTCTTTACGCAACTCTGAATTCCGAACTCAATTTTGAAACCTTGACTTTTGCACCACGATGCCTCTGCTCACACACATCGTTGCTTGTGCGCGACTTTTTGGCCAAAAACAAAAAACTAATGATGCCGCAGCCACCGTGTTCCCCAGATCTGCAGCCCCCTGGTGACTTTGATAAAACGGTATCAAAGCCAGGAGCTGAAGATAAAAAAAAATGATTTTTGAAGTGCTTCGAAGATTGGAAAAACCGTTGGTACAAGTGTATAATATCTCATGGGGATTACTTTGAAGGGGACAAAATAGATATTCATGAATAAATAAATAATTTTTGAAAAAACACAAAATTCGCGATACTTTTTGAACACACCTCGTATGTCCAAGCTTCAACCAAAAATCGTTGAAGTTTCGTTCTGTCACTATATGACATTTTACAAAATCAAGTTTTTATATAAAATAAAGTCATTTTTATTAACTTTATACTAAAAAGTTTGGAACTAACTAAAAAATCCTGCGCAAACTTCGGCAAACACGAAGTTATTCCGCAGAACCACACCCGACACATTCCACGAACATGCCAACGAAGCAAATTATGCCTACAAAAAAAATTGTACGCTTTCCTCTTTAACTTTTACATCGTTTTTTTTTTGCATTTTTTCTTCTTATTTAAATATTTTTTTTTATGTGGCATCCATTAGATTGCAAATGCGATATTTGAATAGCAAGTGAATACCAAGAGATTGCCAAAAATAAAATTTATTTCCGCTTTTTCGCAGTTACCAGCACATTTTATTAGCGTGTGGAGTGCACTTTGTGCATTTTTTACACACACATGCATTTTTTTTAGTAAAATTAGGAACCACATTGCAATTTTTTTGCATTATTTCTGCATTTTTATTTATTTTTTCTTTATTTTTTTGTTCCACTACTACATTTTGCACCCACTGTCTCTCCGAAACGACGACGCATTAGCAACGCAGTAGAGTGCATTTGTGGCAGCGGAACATAATTTTAAATAAAATTAAAATTATTAGCCGAAATAAAAGGCCAGCGTCCGCTGTCGCACTCAAACACACACACACGTGCTCACATATACAGTGGCACTCACATGTCCTGCGGCAAATGCGCATAATGAGCAGCGACCACTACTGTCACTGTAACCGCAGCCGAAGCTGCTCAAACAGGCAGGCGAAAAAAATTCGCTAAAAATTTGTAGATTTTCCCCCCCAAAAAAATGCAAAAAAGTTAGGCAAGCGCTGGTGGCTGCTTAGCATAACGCGCCACGCAGCATGTATATACATATGTATATGTATATATGCATGTATATATGTGTGTATATGTGTTAGTGTGCGCCAACTGGGTGTCATTACCGAAGATTTGTTGCGCTAAATATATGCGTATTAATATATAAATGTCTGTATTTCAAAATATGTATGTATGAGTACATGGTGTGCGCCCGCTGCCCATTTGCATTTGCTTCTGACCGCGTTTCGCTGTCCCCCGCGGCTTATTCCATACCAATACATGCTTAAAACACACCATTTAAAAGTATCAGTTGCACGCTTTTGCTTTTGTTGTTGTGCGCTTTTTGTCAGCGCTCATTTCTTTTCTTGTTTTCGGTTTTGCCTTACATTATCCTTTTTTGGACGCTTTCAAATGTACTTTATGGCAATCTTTTACATTCATTTGACATTTTTTCGCGCATATCCTTGAGTTGGGATAATGCTGGTCGGATATTCACATACAATTGTGTATGTGTGTAAAATATATGTATGTATGCGTGTACAAATTTTTTCTATGTGTTTGTGTGTCTTCTGTGCCTCCGCATGTGTCACATGTCCAATGAAGTTGTTTCCACTCACACAAAAATCGTGGAAAAAGATGCTGCTGCGGACCATTAATGGGTGGAGCCATCATTAAATATGCAAATTATTAAGGGTTGTTTTGGCAACAATTGTCGAAAATTAGCAGCATAAGGAGTTACAAGCATCAAACAATATGCAAGTGATTTTAACTATTATTCTTAACAAAGTTGCTGCCTCTTCTTACAACTTTTTTCTAAAATTTAACGCAAAAAAATATGTTTTTTGCAGTATAGCAACTCCGTCACATATAGTTAATAAACATGTAAAATTTTCTTAAATATACCTCTATATTTACAATTTACGAATTCGCATATGGTCATACAGGGCGTATAAGTAACTTTTGATGAAAAATATAAACAAGCTGTTATTACTAGCTACGTATGTACATACTATATGTATATCTGAAAGTATTTACTTCTATTATAATATTAAAAAATAATAAAAATTTTGCCACTTAATTTCAACAACAACAACAACAAATCTGAGCTAAAAATTGCATAGCTTTTTAAAGAAAAAAATTATAAAATTGATAAAATTAGATTTGATTGCTAAAAATAATTGTTATAGAGGGCGATACATCTATTATAAGCGAGATGTGTTCAAACATTAAAGGGAACTTGAATTTTTTGAAAAAATATTCTTTCATACGTTTACATTAATGCTGTCGCCTTCAAAATATGCCCATTCGATATTAAGGACTTATGCCCGCACTTCTTCCAAACGTCGAAACACTTCTCAAACTCGATGTTTTGTGTAAGCTCTTTCAATGATGCGCTGTTAATGTCTAATAAGCTTGTAAAACGACGGCCCGTTTTTTGGAAATAGGAATCAGTCACACGGTTGGCGCCAGGTCATCGTTACAGTATTGTTTTTTGTAAAATTTTCACGAGCAAATTCCTTGATACATTTCTTTTAGCAAACGAAATCACCGACTGCTACAGACAAAGCAAGCAATGAATACAGCTGTAAATTGTATCATACTTCAGCAGTATGTAATATCAAGAAAATAATTGGACTATAGAAACCCGCTAATATTTAATTTTAAAATTCTCGTTATTTTTTGTTTTTACACACTCGAAGATTTTTCGAAACATTCGATAGCACTTTTTAATCATAAGATTTTGTAGCAAATCATATATCATAGGTCTTAGTATCAACGATTGCCTCTGCATCATCACTAACTTTCATACCACAGAGCATTCTCTTGAACCATAGGTTCAGAAAAAATCGAAAATTCGGATGCGGAAACAATCCTAAATCATCCAATTTTCCCACCAGGTTAATTTATTTGTAACTCAATTTGCAGTTCGCTCGGCACCCCAAAACTTCATAAACGATATGTGCAACACTTTCCTTTGATATCTTTAGAACATTAGTTAGTTATCGATCAACCTCATTTGCTATCATCCAAAGTCATTTTGTGTATTTTTTTGCTGTATTCCTCCATACTCCATACTCTAGTAAGTTTCGTGGTTAATTCGTGGTGGGGGAGAAAGACTCCGTTGCCAAGTACTAGCATTTACAGCGAAGTTCTTCAATATATCGCTGATTAGCGCCCACGTCCCGACGGAAGAGAAGAACTTTTATGAGCGCTTGGAGCACACCTATGAGAGCTGCCCCTGCCACGATGTCAAAATCGTGCTTGACGGCTTTAACACCGGGGTGGAAAAAATAGGTACCTTTTTGGCCGAATGGTCGGGTTGAGATCGACTTCGCCGGGGCCCGAAATATGATTATATGTAGTACTAGATTCCAACAGAGGAAAATTCATCAAGCTACCTGACTGTCTCGGAATCGAAAAGCCACCAACCAGATCGATCATGTTGTGACAGACGAAAGACAGTCTACAATGTTTTACACGTTCGTACGCTCCGAGGCCCTGGCATTGACTCGGACCACTATCTTGTTGCAGCGAAGATATGCACCCGCCTCTGCACTGCAAAAAACTCACATTAGCAAACATAAGGAAGGTTCGATGGCAAAAAACTGTAACCACAACAGACAATCGAAGGATTTTCCACTCGACTTGAACTCTTACTCTCTGAAAGCATTCACCAGCAACTCGGTATAAGCGAATTGTGGGACGACACTTCAATCTCCTTACGTACAACTGCAAACAAAAGTATTGGTTTTCGGAAAAGGCTAAAGAACAGCTAGTATGATGAGGAATGCCGTGTCACAGTGGAGAGAAAACAGACTGCCTACCTCACAACATTGCAATAGACCAAACACGTGCGGGATGGGATAGATACCGAGAGTTGAAGAGGGAAGCGAAACGCATTTGCAGATAAAAAAAGAGAGAGTTCGCAATGCGTGAGTACGAAGAGCTTGACAAGCTGGCCGGCAGAGGTGATACTCGAAAATCCTACTAAAATATGCGGCGACTAACAGAAGGTTTCAAGACCGGAACTTTTAAGACCTCCAGAGTTGGTCTAGTATGCGATGCTCAGAGCTTACTAAACTTATGGAAGGAACACTTCTCCAGCCTGCTGAATGGCACTAAAAGCATAATACCAGGGGATGGTAAACCCGATTCCCCAATCGATGACGATCGAATGGACGTTTCATTGCCCGTTGATTAGGAGTATGCATCAGTTTCTTTGTAGAATATGGTTGGACGAAAGCATTCCCGACGATTGGAATTTAAGTGTACTCTACCCAATCCACAAAGAGGAAAGGCCCACAATCTCCGTCAACTAACGTGGGATAAGCCTCCTAAACATCGCATAAAAGGTTCTATCGAGCGTATTGTGTGAAAGATTAAAGCGCACTGTCAAGAAACTGATTGGACCTTATATATGGATAGTCAAAGTAGAGTCCTCTTTCGACGAACAAAGACCAAACTCCTCAGGACCTTTATCATTTCCGTCCAATAGTATCATTTGATGAGTGGACCTTAGGAGTATTCAAGAGAAAAGTTTTGCGGAAGATTTATGGTCCTTTGCGTATAAGCAACGGCGAGTGCAGCAGTCAATGGAACGATGAGCTGTACGAAATATAGTTAAGAGACAGCGGCTACCGTGGCAAAGACATGTCGTCCGAATGGATGAAAACAATCCAGCTCTGAGAGTATTCGATGTAGTACAAGCCGGGGATAACAGAGAAAGAGTAAGACCTCACCTCCGCTGGAGACGGGACTCGACAAAGCCTTAAAAAAAGTCTTGAAATAATATATCTTTTGTATTAATTCATGACGCTCTGAATAAATAGAGCGCGACAGACTGCAAGCGACATCTATCAAATATTAAAATACACAGGTTCTATGGATACAGTTATTGACAAGTGCCACAAAGAGCTAAAACTTAAAAAAAAATGCATTAGAAGTTGCTTTTAACTTTAACTTACACATTTACGCAGCCATGTATGTCGCCTTTTAGGCGCTTATCAGTGCGTAAACACTACAACTGTGTAAATAATTAAGGCAACGGCTTAGCGAAAGAGATGATGCATAAATGTCTTCGCATATGAGCTTGAATGTATACACGCACACATGCTTATCCCTAATTTCCTGGTAACTTTATGCATAATTTAACATAAACAACACATGTGTGTATCTGTGTGTGTGTGACAGGGCGTTCAGCTATAGTAAACGCGCGCTATAGTTTCTTCTTCGAGACACTTAAGACACTCTAACGCCCTCCAACTGCCAGGCTTGGTTGACTTCCGCGTTGCATTATGAAAATTTTCGCGCATAAATTGAGCTTATCAAAGTTGTGGGCGCGGAAAAATTTGTATTTTTGTAGGCTTATAGGCACATGTGTTGTTGTTGCGCATTGTTGTAAATATGATTTTGCTTTTTATTCCATCTTTGACGCTAGTTCAGGTAAATTAACTCATTTAAGCAGCCTCCCTTGGGTTTACTGATCTTCAAACACCACAAAGAAGCGCAAGGAAGCTTGGTTTGATACCGTTATAATGTTGTATATTTTTAATTTTTTGTATTTTTACTTTTTTCCTAATTTTTTTCTTATGAATTTCCCTCAACAACTCTTCTGCCACACACACATGCGCAGGGTTGTAATTATATATGCATGTGTGTCGGGCAATAAGTAGTGTTTGTTGGCTCAGAAGCGGCTTTTCTAAGTGAATTTATGCGCTAACATTTTAAACCGCATTAAGCCAACAAAACTACATAATTTAGCTGGCAAGCGGCGGCAAGTAGCTTATGTAAGCCACCATTTTTAGCTAATGAAATAAATATTCATATTTTAACTGCTTTAATGTTTGGCTACATTGTTGTTGTCTTTCATTTGTTTTGGTTTGCCTTCCAACCCACCAACAACTCTCTTTTTTTGTAATTTCTTGTTAATTGTTTTCCCTAAATTTTTTCTTCTCTAATTTCACTTGTTTTACTCACTTGTTTCCTTTTTTCTCTGTTGCAGCGCATTTAATTTGGACTCGCTACTGTTTAGCAACAATCCACACCTGGAACTGCGTCAGCTGCGTTGGCATCCATTTTCGCCTACCGACTCACATCTGCTCGTGCTGCTGTCGGACAATACAATACGGTAAGTGTTGCAGTGTATTTTCTAAGCCAAGCGTCTAATTTATTGTTTAGATGCTAGGCCGCAATGTAGTACAGTGGTGGCGCGCGATAATTGTCTGCTAGAAAACAATTTTAACAATTGCTTTACGATAATAAATGTCAATAGTAGTGACTATTATATAACAAATATATAATTTTTAAGCTTGCATCGAGTTATCCGCCATAATTTTTTTTAATTTTTTGAGGTTAGAGTTTTTTCAAAAGATGTATTGAAAAATATAAAAATAAAAATAAACAAAAAATAAAAAAATTAAAAAATATGAAAAGTATGAAAAATTCCTTACATAAATATTTAACCGTAATATTTTAACACTCTAACGCTACTTCATTTTGTATAAATAAAAAAATAAGGAAATACATAGGAAAAATAATTAATTTATGTATAAAATAAAATTCAAAATTGCATTCAAAAATAAAAACAAAATATATACA
Organism: Bactrocera tryoni; assembly: GCF_016617805.1. Taxonomy (NCBI): domain Eukaryota; kingdom Metazoa; phylum Arthropoda; class Insecta; order Diptera; family Tephritidae; genus Bactrocera; species Bactrocera tryoni. The sequence continues at coordinate 67,457,586 of NC_052502.1, read as the reverse complement.
TATATAAAAATTCTTCCAGAAATATTTTACCGCAAAATTTTAACCCTCTAACGCTTCCAGGAAAGGTTTTGAACTTTTTTCCGAACGGCCCCTTAAAAATCCTTTTACGAGAAGGTGAACTGTTAAACACATCTGATAAAAATTTTTGCCGACGCTTTCAATAAATGACCTCGAAGACCAGGGTTAATTATGACTAAAAGTTTTACCAGTGAATTTTGAGGTTAGAATTTTTTTCGAAAAGTAGGGTCAATCAATCTTTAAATTTTTTATTATCAGAAATAGTACTTAGTTCCGTGTTCTTAAAAGCCGTACAGCTAGAGCAACTGTAAATGAACTCAAGGGCATCTATCAACCTCTTCAACCCTTGCAGTCATTAATGTTCAATTCAGCTAATTCCAAGGTTGTTTTCGAGAGCCTAAACAGAAAGAATGGTGAAGACGATTTAGTCACTAGAAACGCTATTTTAAATTCTAAGATGTTCCTCGAACAACTGATACCAAAAGTGAAGCAAGTTCACTGTGTCGTTGTTGTGACGCAAAAGACTTACATAATCGAATAAGCTTTGAACTAGTCTCTAAGAATTCTAATCTTTCGGCTGAAAATACCGAGCCATATTTACAAAAATTCCCACGAAACCTCCAAGCTCTGATTCAAAGCCATTTCGACTGATTCATTTAGTTGCCTTCAACTGCGCAATGAAAAGCTGTTGCGCTCAAAAATATTTTTTCTTTATCTTTTATTTGCTCATTTGGATTTAGTGAAAGCTTAAGACAGTTGAAGCTTATAACTCGTTCAAACAATAAAGTATATTGTTTCGATAGCTTCAATAGACTTTTAAGATCATTGCTGAAAATTATGTAATAAGATAAAGCTCTATCTAGAAGCATAGAGTAAAAAATAGAAAATCAATAAAGCTATTAATGGAAATTAAAGCTTTCATTATATGTATGTATACCGATGCTTCTGCAGTTGCTCATCGTAACTCGCAAAGGTTGCTGCCATTTTATAGAGCTCTCTTAGCGTACTATAATCCTCTAATAATCCTCCATCTATACATAATGGTCGCGAAAGAGCTTGAAGCCCGGTCATAGTTACATTCATAAAACTTACTATTCCTATAGCATTTAATTTTACGTCGAAAAATTGATATAATTTTCCAAAACTCATATTTCCTTTTCAGCGTTTATGATAATTCCACTCTACGTCACGTATGGAAAGTCGGCCCAGTGCCGATGAAGAACGACAATAATCTCAATACTTCACTACCAACGGCCCTACTGCTTGGTGAATTCGCTGTAGATTTTGATATAGCTCCTGCTGTAGCCCCGAAGGATGATGCAGTCTTGAACTCCTCAACAACTATTAACAACAACAATACCACGAATGATACGCTAAATCATAGTCGCAATCTCTCGAAGGCTTTTAATGAGACTGTTGCAGGAAATGTAAGTGGTGATTTTACTGCTATTGACCTGAATTGGCGGTTTTATAAAAACAAAAAAAATAGGATTTTGTTTTGTAATATGAATTGCGAAAATTTTAGTTTTAAAAAATGAAAAAAAAAATCATGTACTTCTACTTAACGGTTTCGTATAGTGCATATTAAATACAGTTGAAATTCCCTAACTCAAATCACCATAATCCACAAAAAAATACGAGTTGGGGACACTTCGAGTTATGGCAAGAAATTTATATGAAACTTGATTTCTATTGCCAATTCAAGAGTTCGAGTTATGGAAATTCAACCGTAGTTCTAAAAAATTTACAACTCAAGTTTAAAATTATCTGTTCTGTCCTAATAATGATCCATAGAGCTTCACATAAACCCTCCTAAACCTCTTTATACAAAACGTCTCTCTCGCTAACCTCACTTTTCATTATTATTTCATGCAGAAAAACGCACAGAATTCCGAATGCATTGAATGGCCAATTATTGTGCTGCGTGAGAATGGCAATATTTATGTACTAATGGCTGGACTAGATAGTCACAAGTAAGTATTCCCGATATATTATATATACATACATATTTATATAGCACAATTTTTAACCAACGGCATATACTCTCCCACAGACCACGATTACAGGGTCCACTAACAATTACGCCACAGAGCCACGATAATTATGGCATGGACTCGTGCGCCATTTTAGTAATTCCATCTCTGCCGCCCACACTGGTCATTGCCGAAGCGAATGGCACGCTGCATCATGCACTATTTCTCGAGGCCGAGGAGGCAGAGGAGGTTTGTAACGGAGACATAGTCTAATATTCACAGTAAATAAATATAATTCTTTATATAATGTACACTTCTTTTATAGTCCTTCAACGAAGTAGACGCCAGTTTGATCATACATCCATCTGAATACACGGTACATGTGCTAGAGACCGTATTGCTGGAACTGGGCTTACCAAAAGATGACCCAAAATCGAAGACCTACAATTGTCCTATATATTTGAAACGGTTTGTATGAGTTATAGCTGGCTTATATCAGCTCTTTATTGTTTAGCAGGTAGTATACCCTGCCCTTCTAAGTTTGGCGGTTAAGTATAGTCTCTAATATCCACTAATGACCTATAAATTCCATGTATTGTAAGTCTAGGGAGAGTTAGGTTTGCATCTTATTACAAAAATGGAGAAGTGCGGGTTTCGTCGAGGTTAGACTAAAATGAAAGGTCATTGATTTTTACTTTAAAAGCCACAAATTGACGGTTGCTAAACTCCTACTGTACAAAATGTAGTTATTCTTATTCTTGTTGTTTTTTTTTTTTGTTTTTTTTTTTTTGTAACAATACAAAATTTTTTAATTGGTTTTTTTGAAAATACGAGACGTGCAGGCCGTCTCTTTCGACACAGGAGAGTTTTTCCGACATAGGCGAATTATTCCGATATAGAAGAGTTCTTTCGACATAGGTGTGTCGTATATACTATTATCTCATCATCCTCGTAACCAAAACCGGTATGGAATTATAGCGACCATGAGCTATCAACTTTTCCTAAACGAAGCCTAAAACTTACCGATCCAAACGGAGTTAGATTGCTGAAATAGCAGCTTTGGGACTAATAACCAAAAAACCGGGTATCGTGGGAGCTCTCGAAACTAAATGATGAATGTTTAATAGTGCAACAACAACAACAAGACCAAATACAGTTTCTAAAATATCGAGCTTCAAATAAGAAAATGGAAGAAAAGTGTTAGCTAGCGGCAGAAACATTCCTGAAGAGATTTCGTGGCATGGCACCGAGTTCACAGTCCTTGGCCGGATAAAAATCCAAATCCGTTACGGTTACTTAGAACCAAGTGTCGTGGGAACGAGAACTGAGTGTCGTAAATCCGCTCTGTGTCGTATTCGGATTATACCGTTAGGCTTGCATTTTCGATTGGTCAACCTTAAGGGTGCCTGCCTTTATATTATAAGTTACATCCCAACTTATTCGACCTTTCTTCGTATTTCCAGCGATTACATCAATGAGATGCGCTATTTCGCCTATCACAATGCCGGACTGCATGCGATAACCATTAATTTCATCTCCGAACTGCAGCGTTTCGTAGAAAGTGATGGTAAGTAAACAAGTCACACTTACCAAAAACGTAATTGCAATAATGAATCCTCATCTACTCTCTCTCCACAGTCGACTCCGACATCAGTCCACTCTCCATCGGCTCGAATGCCGAATATATCGTGTGCACTAAAATCGACGCCAGCGAACGCATTAATGCCGTACTCGGCTTTGTACTACTCCAAATGCCTTCGGGCGTTGTTCTACTACTCGGCAGCGGTGAAGTTATCAGCTTGAAACTCATCATCGATCCGAAAATACTTGTGGAAACAGTGAAAATTAAAGAGGAAACCGATAAATCATTGCCAAAATTGGAAGCCAAGTCTGAATTGGATCGCATGTTGGAGCCCTCCTTTGTGGATCACATCAAAAGCATGTTGAAACGTGATGTTACACAACCCATACTCTCAGTAGACAAAACAAGCACACCAAATCCGCAGGAATGCTATGAGCTGCTCACACAAGCCATTGAGGTTCTACGCACACAGTATTTGAAGCGACACGAATTGGTGCGCGCTGAAATTACAAAGCGTGTGAACACCATTAAGTTGCGTAAAGAGCAGCAGGAGCATGAGATTGCCGATTTAGAGAAGGAGCGTGAGAATATACGCGAGACAGCGCATCGACTGGCCGAGCGTTTTGAGGAGATCAGCGATCAGCAGGAGATCATAACGAAGAAGTAAGCAAATGAAAATGGTTTTTATTAATTTTATAACCATTGTTTTCGTTATAGATGCCAGCATCTTGTGCGCCAGGCACATACCCGTCTACCCACCAATCCAATTGCTGATAAGGAATTCGCCCAGGAAGTGGAACGTATCAATAAGGAGACTAAAGCCTTGACGAATTCTATGCAGAAGGCGCGCGATACCATCAACAAGCAAACTTATCATGTAACTATTATTAGAATTTTATTTTTTTATTAAAAAATATTACGGAAATTTTAATATCCCTTTTGGTTTTCTTACAGATCTCCAAGTATAATCAAACCGCTAAGAAAAAGACGTTTCATTTACCAGAACGTCAAGAGAAGAACATTAAGGAGATACTTATTCAGATGTAAGTCAAAATAATTCAATATAAATTTGTCCGAATTAGGTTAGAATCACACAGTTAAACGGATTAGCATGGAATCGAATCAATTATAGAAACCCCATCGTTATAGATATGAAGTTCTTAATGGAATAAAATTGCTGTCCATTCCGGATAGTTTCATCCGACTGTTGTACGAATGAAGCTATGATGGTAGTCCTGAGTTGGTTACGAAATCGTCAGACTATAGTAATTCTAGCAAGAACTGCTTGTAAAGTAGTGCATTTTCTCACTAACCAAATGCACTCAGGCCTCACTGCATAGTGTTTCGACAGGACACATTAAGAGGTGCCCTGTTTCTGGGCGGAACGCAGTGTTCTCACACTGAACCCGCAGCTTCTTCATCCAAGCGGCCATACCTACGCTGCGTAATTTATGAATGACCTGTCCATTGCCTTGTAATCGCGGTCGTAACACCTAAAATTTTAGAGTTTTGACAGCCGGAATCTTAATGCTATCAACTGCAGCATAAGATCCAATTTGTACTTTTTCATCTTATCTTAGAATTTTCACCTCAAAATAGTACGAATGAGTGCCGACCGATCGGATAAGTCATGGTTCATCTCTTCAACTCTGAAGAGAACGTTGATTGTTCGATTTCTTCTAATAGCGTCGTGTGATTGACTGTGTTATAGTCTTTTGACAAGTGCAACACTACTTTATACACTGTTTTTGTTTAACTATATGCTCTTTTTTAATAAGCATACATGCTACAATACAATTAGCCAGCTAGAACTATTGTGGATCCAATCCAAGGAAATCACAATCCTTCTGCATGTAAGTTGGAGCAGTTAGCTAGGTAGTGAATCTTTAGCATGTGATAAAATCTGATTTAAACATAAACTGAGAATTTCAACTTCTGCCATCATAAAAATAACATTTGAAGCACTCTGTATATTTTTGCTTTTCACCTAAAACACACACCTTACATTTGAAATTTACAAATCTTAAATAAGCTGCCATAGTTTTCTACACCCTGTGTTGTGTGTACAGTACGCATAAGAATATTTTGCTTTGATAATTAGAAATTTCGTGCAAAAGTAAATTTTTTGTTTATAAGAATTTAAAAATGTATTATAATTTATATTGTTTATTAGGCTTTAAAAATATATTTTATTTGTTTACTAAAACCATTAAGAAATAATAATATTTACATTTTTTTTGTTAATATCTCTCTCTGTTTTCATTGCTCTTATTCTATAGTGCCGCCGAAGTGGACTCTCAAATCCGTGATGTCAAGCATATCAACCAACAGCTTGGTGTTTAATAAAATTGTGCAACATCATCGAATTTTAATAACACTTACTACAATAATATATAATTTTAATGGTTGAATATTAAGCCAATTAGTTTAGTTTTCCAGCGCGAAAATGACAAAACAATAACATTTGTTTTGTTTCATTTTGCTTTTTGTTTATTAATTTTTATCCATACATATTACTTTCTAATGATATAATTTAAAATAAAATGCTCAAAATTATCAAGTGCATAGAAAATCAATTGTTGTTTACAGTTAAATATATTCTAAAGCAATCAGTTTTAACTCATAAACAGCACTATGGTCGGCAGTTGAAGATGGAACCAAAAATATTCACTCGCAAAGTTTGCAACAAATATTTAAAAATTACTTCGATTTTATAAAACTCGCGTGTACACTTCTAATTAAGCTTTGAGTTTATTTCTCAGAAGTCACATTTTTTCAGTCTGAACCAAAACCGTATCAAATTAAGGTAGCGGTCGGCCGTTATTTATGGAATGAAATGTGAAGTTTTATAAAATTAAATTTTAATTTCCAACGCTTGGTACTCTCCCCACTTTTTTTTTAATTTTGTTGTCGCGAAGCCATCACTCAACCGTTTAATAGAAGTTTGATGGCCTCAAACTTTGTGAAAGTTTCAGTGTTTCAACTTCAATTCGACGTCACTTGTATCCTACATAAGGAGAAATTACAGCACCAACATTGTTACAGAATATGACCAGAACTCAAATAAGACAGATTCGTAGGATTCCTCTTAGCATCGCCTGTAAATCATTTACCCATCGAAGTCTGTAAGTATAGTATTTTCATACCTGGTTATTGTTGAAGTAGTTATCTAAAAACCTGCTTGGACCTTCTTGTCACCTTTTCTAACAGCAAAGACTTCCGCCTGAAAGATTTTACAGTATATCGGAAATTTGAAGGGTCGCCTGAGACTTAGCGCCGAACAATGGATTCTGGCACCCACTTCATTAGACATTTTTGATCCGTCGGTGTTGATGTTAAGCTCTCATTATGAAGAAAACAGCGAACCGCTGTATTTGCTCTGAACGTTTTCCATATGAGGTTCTGTAGGCAGCAAGACCTGTAAAGCAAGATTGGCTTGGCTAACGTTATGTGCCACCTATATATAAAGTCAGGTGATAGGTTTCATGTAAACCCTGTTGTAAAGCTTCAGTAGCTGTTAGAGAAAATTTTTTTCTAGAAGATACTGAAGAAGAGTTGTTGTTTTAACGGTTATCAGTCTCCTTTAGGATGGTAAGGGTAAGGGGCTGTAGTCGACGTCATCAAGCGGGAGGCCCAGGAAACGTGTTGTTTCGACGAAGTCGGACCAAAGATTTAGTGCCTTAAGAAGAGTCTTCATCCCTGTTGTTGATGATATAACAAAATACATTGTCCAAAAAATGTCGAGGAATACTGTCATATTAGCAGTCCTTGTCAGCCTTTGGAACGGAGACTTCGTGCAACTACTCAGACTGGTTTAAAATGGACTATTGTAGACACGGGTGAGTACTGTAAGGAACCTCGTATTTATTTTGGACTGGTCCTAAAACTTATAAATCGGAAGTGTAAATCAAGTTTCATAAAAAGTGTTGCAGGCGGCTTTTTTCTTTTCATATTTGTAGACCTTCCTATACTCACCGTTCACACGTCATTCGGGGCTTAGTAACCGGAACGGACCCGGATTTGCATCCAGCCAAGAACTGTCATCCCGGCATCATGCTCCGAAATTACTTAAGTATTTTTTTCCGACGCTACAACAACAACGACCTTCCTATTTTCGCAGTTTTTTTGAAATAAAACGAACAATGTTTGTGTTTTTTAATTTCGTTTTCTTCTTTTTTTCCTTCTCTTTTTCGCTTTCTTACGTGATTCATTAAATTGTCTTATATGATATACAATAAACTGCTTAAAATCGCCACGTTCGTACGAACGCAGCGTTACCGTTATAAAAATAAATGTATTAACATAAAATAATAGTCTTAGCAAAGGGTTTCCTCCATAGATGTCGTCGTTGAAAATACCAAATTGCTCCGAGACACTTTGCATGCAGAGTATGTAGAGTATATATTGCGCGCGATGTAGATCGTGAAATTTGCCGCGCGCCAACAACTCCAACACAGCGGTGTACGCATGTTCAACAAGTCAGTGATCGATCAATGGACCCCAGAACATTTTCGATATTTTCGTCTCGTCTTCGGTTAGGAAAAATTGACGTCCCAAATGTAGAAACTCCTTTAAGGACAATTGGCCATCGCCATTTTTGTCTATCACAGCAAAGGAAATAGCGGCATCTTCATCCGAAAGACCCAGACAGCGGAAGAATAACTTATACTGTTCGAGATCCAAGTGGCCAGTGTGATCATAATCAACGGCCTGCAAATAAAAAACAACGAAATACATGCATTACTTAACTATAATTAAATAGCAATTAGTTATCAAGTAATTACCTTGAATAAATAGGGCAAAAAGCGTCCAATGCGCTTCTCCAACTGTTCGTCGTTGAGACGATGATGCACCTCCACCAAGAACTGCTCGGCAGTCACTAAATTATATGGCGTAATTTCGCCGAATTGCTCGACCCACGTTTGACGCATGACCTCTTCGAACTCAGCCGACATCTCGGGCGTGAGATGACCCAAGTCCGTGAAGCGCTTGGCAATCAATTTGTAGTCGTCAAATGAAACAACGCCATCGCGATTGACGTCGAGTATGCGGTGGAGTGTGCGCATTTTGCGACGCCAGAACTCGGAATCGCCCTGTAATGGGAGAAGAGAGAGATGGAGAGTTAAAAAATTGCTTTTGGGTAAATAATATATCAGGCTTTTATTTAAAAATTAATATAAGTAATTTTATTTCTAGAATTTTTATAGTTAAAGTAATACTTATTTCATAAATAATTAAAAAAAAATATTAGAAGAAGTATAACAAATTTAAAAATAAATTCCAAAACAATAAATTAATTAAAAAAATTAGTATAATTAAAATAAATTAGTTTTAATTCCATTTTTTTTTCTTTTGGAAAAACTAAAAATAATTAACAAATTATTTATTTAGAATAATAATTTGTAATGTACTCTAGTATATGTATTTACCGTTAGCATAATATACAATAATAAATTCGAATTAATAGAGGTAATATCTATTTAAAAATTATGGGAAATATTATAACAATTTTAATCTTTAAAAAAAAAAAATTTAAAAAAGTAGAAAAAAATTAAACTAATCTCAAAAATTAGGATAATAAAAAAATTAATTTTAATTATTATGAATTATTCATTTTTTGTTATCTTAACTCTATTGCTTTGTTTATTATTTTCAATTTTAAATATTTTAATTTCGGTACTTTTACTCTAAAATTTATATTTTAAACTATTTAAAAAATTAAAGTAATATTAATATGAAACTTAACTAATTAAATTGTTTTAATTCTAGTGCTTAAAATTTAAATAACTTTCAACTCTTCAAACCGATTAAAAAATATATTTAAACAATTAAATAAATAGATTAAAAAAAAAATTAATAATAAAAAATAAAAAAAAAAATTATTTTGGTTAAAAACAAATTTTTTTTTGCTGAAATATTCAATTAAAATGTTAAATAAAAAATAATAATTTTAATTCTAGTAATTTTACTATTAAAATAATATAAATTTTTATTAACTCATTCAAAAATAGTAATAATGTTTTTAAAATTAATTAGATTAATTAGAACTAAAAAAGTAATTTTAATTACCTTAAAATAATATTCAAATTTTTAAACGATTATTTTTTGTTTTTTTATAATTAAAAAATAAAAAAAATAACTTCACTTCTTCTAACGCTAAAATATGAAAAAAAAGTTGAATATTTTTATATAAATATTCAAATTTCAAATTTAATACTTTTGCAACTAAAATATTATTAAATGTTTTAAGTTAGGTTTCTTTATTAATTTTAGTAATTCTTTTTTAAATTTTTTTTATTATTTTTAATTAATTTTTTTCCCCCCTATTTTTATTTTAAAGCTATTCTCTGTTTTTTTCAATTTAATTTTTTTCTATTATAAGATTTATATGTATATAATTATATTATATATGTATATATACACATATTTTTTTTCAAATTTTAGTTTATGCATAGTAATTTATTTTTCTCTACTCGTTCCTTTCTCAAAAAATCTGAACCCGTTCGGCGCATGCAAATTAGTTGCTTAGAAACTAGTTGAAAAGCCGACATATTAATGGCGTTGACAAGCCACACTTAAATAGCGAAACAATACAGTTTCAGTCTGGTTTTTTGTTGCTTTAGCGTCTCATTAAATTCATTAAAAATCGGCATGTGTTTTGGACTTTTAAGCATTCAGAAAGCATCCGAAACACGCTTATTTGCATAGGAGGGATAGGGCAAAGAGAAAAAGTAAAAAAATTTAAAAATAAAATTAAAATAAAAAAATTAAAAATATACAAATAAATTATAAAATTATACAAGAACTTAATAAAAAATACAAAAACAATAGGACGCTGCAACAAAAATTTATTTGAACTGATTTTTAGTGCTATCGTCTAGGTAGTATTATGAAAAAATATTCAATTGGTGTTTGTATTTATATAAAAAAGTCAGCAAACTGGTTATAACTGTGCCCAGACTATGTCTGCTCTATAGAAATGTATGTATGTATATTAAAAAAATAACAAGTGTTACCAGATGAAATAATTAATAATCTGCATAAAAGTAAAATAAATTAAAAATACAGCAAAACTAGTTGGAAGTAAAAAAAATGTTGTTTTTTATTTGCTTTAATGATTTTAAAATATAAAAAAAAATATTTTTCTTTTAATTAAAACTTCTTTTTAAAAGAATTAGAGAACAACAACACAACTAAGATAGTGTGAAAGAAAAAATTTTAATTAAAATTTATTTTTAAAGAACTTTAAACAGTTATATTTAAAAACAATTAAAGAATATCGCTTTTGGTCAGGGACTGCAGCTAACCTAAGAACTTAGGCCGTCAACAGTTCGCCAAGCTGTGACCCTTGGTGGCCTGAGCTCAGCCTAAAAGAATAATAATGCAACTAAAATAATTTGAAAAAAAATATGAATAAAAAATAAAAAACAAAAACATTTTTTAAAATATATAAGTATTTATGATTTGTTCTATTATTTACAATTATATTACAAAAAAAATTAAAACTTATAATTAAACATATATAAAAGATTATTATATGTACATAAAACTATAGCAAAAAAAATAGAGATTAATAAATAATACAAAAAAAAATTTGAAAAAAATAAATATTAATAAAAATTTATTTTTACAATAAAAAAAATTTCAAAAAGGCATATTTAAAAAAATTAAAACTTATATTAAAAAAACTATAGGACAACTAATATAATTTGAAAAAAAATAGTGAATATTAATAAAAATTTATAATATTAATAAAAATAATATAAAAAAAATTTGAAAAAAAAATAAATGTTAATAAAAAATTATTTTTACAATAAAAAAAATTTTCAAAAAGGCATGTTTCAAAAAATTAAAACTTATATCAAAAAAACTGTAGGACAACTAATATAATTTGAAAAAAAAGTAAATATTAATACATGTAAATTTAATATAAAAAAATATAAGAAAATAATAAAATTAAATTAAATTAAAATACAACTTAATAAGTCTATTAATTGTTAATAATTTTAAAAATTTTATTTTTTTTTTTTAATAAATACTTTTAATAAATATGTATTTCTTTTATGCTATTTTTAAATAAATATTCATATATATAAAAATTTAATGTTAAATAAATATTTTTTTTTTATTGTAATAAAATTATTATTTAAATTTATTTTTATCAAAGAATGCTTACCCTCGCACTGTACTTGGCGCGTACGCTCGCACGTTTTTGTTCAAATTCATCGTCGGAATCCGAATCGCTATCACTGCAAAGGAAAGAATATTAACATTATTGCCTTAAATTGAAAAGAAAATATATATACTATATACTTGTAATATATTTCTAAACACGCCAAAATTACAAAAAAGAATCATATTTACACAAAAATATTAATAAAAATACATATTTTTAATTTAAACGACACTATAACTTTTAATAATTAAAAATCTGTTTTTATAATATTTTTACCTCTCTTATATAAATATTTAAAAATAAATGTATATAATTATTTAATTTTTTTTATAAAATTATTTAATTTTTGTGTGAATTTTACATGAATGTATTTAATGAAGAATTATTTAGCAATAAATATTTAAAGGCGATTTCAAGTTATTTTTATATTTTACAGCCAAAGTCCCTACCGCTAGTGTTGTTATATATTATTTTACAGGTAGCATATACTATGCATTTATAGTTGTATTTTCTTAATAAATAAATAGTTATTTCGTAATTTTGTATTCTAGTCTCAACAAAGAAGGAAAATCTTCATTTATCTGTGCTTTCATCGGAGTTTACTCACCTTTCTTCGTCACGCTTTGATGATGCTACCGTGGACACCTGTTTCTTCGAGCTACTTTTACGCTTGTTTAAATACGAATTGTTCACCCTGGGCTTCAACAGACAATAGCTGCCGTTGCAGACGGGCCTCATAAAACCAGCTGTGGGCAGCGTCGCAGCGTTGAGAGCTGTGCAAGTCGAGCGATGCTGTACAAGTGCAACGGTGGAATGCTGCAAAGAACAAAGTAGAATTGAACTGATTAATTTGTGGAGAAAGCGGCGGGTGAACAATAGCAATAAGAACAAAGAACTGTAATATACTTATGAATGAACAGGTGGTTCGGGGAAAATGAAGGAAATTGTTTGATGAGTCGATTAAAGCGCTTGAAATATTTAAAATTTGATTTAAAAAGTCAACAAACTACCTTAAATGAGTAATATTTATGTGTTTGAAGAAATTTCTTAAATTTATTTTACATTTAAATTGTGTTTACAAAATCGCATCACCTCGCTTTCTTTATAAATCAACACATTGTAATCAAATATATAACTTTTGTTATGTAAATAATATATGTAACATACAATTCTTAAAATCGAAATCATAAATTTTATTTGGGGTTTAAATACAAATAAATAAATAGTTTTCACAAGTCACGTCAAGTTTGTAAATATTATAACTGTATTGTGCTTCAAATTTGACTGCTCTGGTTTGGTGATTATCAAGCTATCGTACATATGTCATTACAATTCAAATGGAATGCATCTGCCACAAAGTAAGCATAAACTTATTTGCTTTCACATACTGTGTGTGTTATATATATTATCAATAACCAAAGTGAGGTTATGTAATATTTGTGCCCTTAATTTATGTGCATATATGATTTGTAAATATGTATGTGGATCAATGATTAGACAGTGGACACGTGAGCATTACTCAATACTAAATGAATTTCGAAATATATACATTAGAGTGATTCAAAAAAAAAAATTTGTTTTTTTCGTTTCATACTTGGAAAAATAGGTTCTTAGATACCTCTAAAAAGGCCTCTCCAAACATCAGTTTTTAATTGTAACGGGAAGGTCCTCCTACATACAGTTTTCTATTTTTTCTTATTATCAGATAGAAAAATTTATATCTCGCTTCCAACTACTTGAAAAAATATCTTGTTCCTTAAATTTTGTAGGAAATTGAATGCTCTACAAAAAAGGTCTATTATGATTTTTTCGTAAACCCAACCGTTTAAAAGATATTAACGGTTGAAGTTTGATTATTTTTGGGAAAATTTTTTATTTCTTATGAATTTTATAACTCAATGAAAAAAATCATTATGAATAAAGATTTTGGAGAGGCTTTCTTAGAGGTGTCTAGGAACCTATTTTTCCGTGTACGAAACGAAAAAAAAAAATTTTTTTTTGAATCACTCTAATATACATATGTATATACATACTAACATAAGTGCACTCAATTAATTTACAACAATTAAAGAAAAAATTAACTCTTAACCAACTTTTTTAGTTAATATTCTTAAATTTAATTAAATAACGTAACTTAATTACTTATTATATACTTAAGAGGGTATTCTTGTCTAAGATTTTGAAAAAATCGATTTTTTTTTCATATCTTGAAAGTTTAGACTTTCAAAAATAGACCTTGGAAGGATTTTTCAAAATTCGACTTGGCGTCCGTGTTCACTAGAATTGTCTCCTAAACTTTAAACGTGTTTTTCTCAAAACTGACTTTTTCGATTTCTCAGGTTCTACTGGACCGATTTACTTGAGTCTTCTTTATAGGCTTGTCTATGGTTGGAACTAGCCCCATCCCCATAATATAATATATATAATAAAGCCATATTACTACTTTTGTAAAATAACACGATTTAATAGCAAAAAAAATAGTGAAAATTCTCATTTTTTTCGTGCCTCTGACTACCCCTAACCCCTTAAGACATAATAATTTATATTTATTTACATATAAATTTTATTATTACTTCAAATTTATAGATAAAATATTTTCTACATTGCATTCTATATTTGTTTAATTTATTTGTTTTGTTTTTAAGCAAAATAAAATATTCAAATTAATTAAAAAAATTTATCAACAACTTATTTTATAGAAAAAAAAATTTAAAATAATAAATTAAAAATAATTTTTTTCCTAGAAAAAACTCTTTTTTCTTAGTTTTACGTATCAATTTTTATGTTTCATTGTTTCTTTTAATTGCATTTATTAACATTTTTAATTATGACTATTTATTTTATTTATTCAAAATTATTATTTTTCATATTCAAAATTTCTGATACATTTTTTCCTTTTTATTTTAACAAATATAAAATTTTCCTATTAATTTTGTTTTCAACACATAAAATTTTATTTTATCATTTCTGTTGTTAAGAAGAATTTTCTTAATTTCCTTTGAAAAATTGTTAATATTATTTTATCGTATTTTTAGAATAATTTAAAAAATAACTTTTGTTTATTATTTATTATTTTTTTTTTTTGATTCCAATAATTTCATTAATTTATTTTGATGGTTTTTATTATTAATTTTTTTTTATTCAATAACTTTATTAATTTGTGTTATGTTATTTATGTTATTAATTAGAAATGTTAAACTTTTTTTTTCGTTTTTTAGAATCATAAAATATTTAAAAAATATATTTTTCAAAAATAACTTGACTTTTAACATGGAAAATATAATTCTTTTTAATTTTTTGTATTTATTTGTTAATTTTTTTATTCCAAAAATTATATTAATTTACTTTAATTGTATTTATTTACAAATATTAAAATGATTATTTATATATATTTGAATTTCACTTTAAAATAAAATCATTTTTATAATTATTGTTTTAATAAATTATAACTTATTTTTATTTTTTTAATTAAGTTTCTTTTTTTTGCACATTCAGTAATTTTTTTCTAATTGTTTTCTTTTTTAATGTTATTAATTAATAATATTAATATTAATTATTTTTATTTAGAATCACAAAATATTTAAAAAATATATTTTTCATAAATCATTTGATTTTTAACATGGAAAATATAATTCTTTTTAATTTTTTGTATTTATTTGTTTATTTTTTTTGCCAAAAATTATATTAATTTACTTTAATTGTATTTATATGCATATAAATATTATAATGATTTTTAGTCGTTATTTTAAATTAATATTATTTCTGTTATTATTTAATTATATTTGAATTTCACAACTAAAATCTTCTTTTTTTTGTAATTATTTACTTAATTATTGTTTTAAAAAATTATAATTTATAAATATTTGTTTAATTAAGTTCCTTTTTTTTGCATATACAGTAATATATTTTCTAAATGTTTTTTTTTTTTATGTTATTTATTAATAATATTAATATTAATTATTGTTATTTAAATATTTTTCTTTGTTATTGATAGTTTATATAACATATAATAATTTTATATTTCAAAACTGTATTTATTTGCTTTGAAATACCCTTATTATTGACTTCATCTCATTTTCTCTTTGGTTTTTGTTTTTGTACTGCAATAGGGCAATAATTTAGTTAGTTTACTTCAACGTAGCGCCGGTTTCGAAAGTATTTATTTGCCAAGTTTTCTGGCACAAGGCACACGGCACACGCTTGTATATGTCTGTATTTATGTATGTATGTACATACACATACGCATTTATGCAAATGTCGTGTGTTGTCGTTTACGACACATCTTCAAGCGCCGTTAAACCATTTGGCTGTTTGCCAGTTATGAAAACGAAAGACTTCAACAAAAGCAACGAACTTGCGACGAAATGCTGGTATGTATGTATATATATATACATATGTATTTACAACTATTTATATACCATACACTTATTTATATGAATTAATTGCTTAACTGTTGCTGATCGTTATTCCATGCACACACTCCCATTTCTATACCCGTGTGTATGTATGTATATATGTAAGTACAATATATGAAGTTTTTCCCAAAAAGCCGAATTTTATGTTGTTTACCGTTGAAAAATGCAACCAAAACAAACTTTCTTCATGTAAAAAAAATTACGGTTAATTTTGTTTACTTCAAAGTTCATTGACTGCACGAAGTTAATTAAAATGTGTGTCGTGTGCAACTATTTGGAACTAATGAACGTTTTGTTTACTAACTTTGAAGGCGATTTGAATGAATTGCAGTTTAATATGGCAGGAATACGTATTAACTATGTACAGTTCCACTGTAAGCGACTTAAATATTGATAAAATTTTATTTTTTTAAACGTATTTATTTTTAAACTATTTTTACGTAAGCGTATGGGACTTTAAAAGGCTTATTTTATATGAATAGGGGTGCTGATAAGCGAATTTAAATTTGTGCGGGTTATAAGCATATACCTACATATACAAAAATGTATAAATGTTTTTTTTAATTTATTTATAGTATATATACATACACACACAAATTTTTTGTTTTTTATTTCTATTATAATTTTTTATTGTTTTTTAAATAATTTATTTTTTTGGTACTTTTTGTTTTATCATACTTTTTTTTTATTTTTTCTTTGTCTGCGCTTTTGAGATACTTTAAACCCATTTATTGCTTACGGCTGTCAATAAGTGCATACATACATACATACAAACATACTTATGCTGTTAAGTAGCATAAATAAAATATTTTCAAGTACAAACATGAAATAAGTGGAAAAACAAATAGTGTTTATATACATTTTTTGTAGTGGCTAATACTCCAAAAAGCAGAAAACAAAAATATTTACACTTTTAAATAAAGTTTGCATTTCTAATGGGTTTTTACAGTTATTTTCGCTTTACCATTTGTTTGCTGAAGTGGCGAGAGAGCAAGTGTTTTGTCTGTCTGGTTTTTTCTATACTTTTATTTTCGTTTTCGTTTTCATTTTTTTTTTTTATTTATTTTGTTTTTGTTTTATATATTTTTGTTTTTTGTTTTTTTTTTTTTTTCTTGTTTTATATTTTTCCTTTAAAATTTTGGCTCAAAAGCTTATAATGGACAATTACTGTGCAAGTTGAGATTTACAAATAATATTGTTTGTGACTTAAACAAAAAATATATGTGTTTAATAGGCAGATACATATTGTATATATTTATGTATGAATCTCATGGATTTTGGCGAGATTTTTTATGCAGAAATTTGTTAATTTTTTTCTTAAAGAAAATTAAATTTATTTAATGACAAATATACAAGAAATAGAAAATGTATACGTATATAAACAAAAGTAAAAATAAAATTAAAATATTTTTTTAAATTTTAAAAATTGTAACAAAAAAGCTTAAAAGAATAGAAAATATATATAAAAAATAGTAAGAATAAAAATAAATTTTTTTTTTTAATAAAAATTGTGACAAAAAAACTTAAAACAATAGAAAATATGTATATAAAAAAAATAGTAAGAATAAAAATAAAATATTTGTTTTATTTCAAAATATTAATTAAAAACAAAGCCTAGAACTAGACTTAGAACTCTGTTAAGTATTTTATATACATAAATTTTTTGTTATATTATATTGTTATATACTTATTTAGTGTTTTAATGCTAATTCTAAAAAATATAAACAAATATTTTAATTACAAAACTCAATTTTCATTTATTTTTCTTTTAATTAAAATTGCAAAAAACAATATTTTAATTTTTAATACCTTTAATAGTATATTAATTTCATTTTCCTTTTAAATAAAAGTTCAAATAAATATTTTATCAAAAATTTTCAAGTTCATTAAATTTTTTTTTGTATTTTTAATTTTATGATTGGTTTTTTATTATTATAAAATATATATAGTTTGTTATTATTATTATAAAATATATATATTTTGTTATATATTTCATATTTTAAGTATTAAATTTTTTTATTTTTTACTTTTACATTACAGTTTTTTATGTATTTTTAATTTTATAGTATATATGTATATTTTATTATATACATACATACATGTGTATTTCATATTTTTTATATACATTTTTTTTAAATTTTTTTTTTTTTAACTTTTAATTTATTACTAGTTTTTAATCACCTTTGTCCATTAACAATACATACACCTGCATATATACTTGCAAGCATACATTCATATATATTGATTTAGCAAATTATTCAAAAGACCTCGATTTCTTCTTTTTCAATTCGCATGCTCGCCGAATGCCACACGCAAAATACAAAGGCAACAATAATAGCAACGGTTTAATGAAGGCACCAGCAGCAATTTTTAATTAATGAAAAAACAAAAAAGCGGAAATTTTGTACCTTAAACCGTGAAGCTACTCAAAACAAAGATTTTGGAGCGTAAAGTCTGTTGTTCATAACAAGAATATACTAAAAAGTGAACCAAAAGGAAACTGAAGAAAGATATGACACTTAACTGACATAAATAAGGATAAAGATGATACGACTTTAGGTGAGGGGTTAGAGCTTATTATTTATAAAATCATCTATTATTACTTTTTCAATACTTATTTTGTATTTTTATAATTTTTTTATTAACCATTCATTAATGATTAATACCTTTTAATATTTTTTTTCTTTAAATTTTTTCACTATTATATTATTTATTGTACTATTTGCTTCCATTATTATTTTTTCTTTTTTATTTTATATTTTTGTATTAATCTTTTATTTTAAAATTTTTTATTAAATTTTTTATTTCTATATTATTTCTTTCATTATTATTTTGTTCCTTATTTTGTATTATTATTTTTTTTAAATACTTTTTTCATTACTTTTTTTTATTTTTTGTTTTTTCATATTATTTTATTTTTAAAATTTTATTTTTACATAATTCTTTTTATTTGAATATAAGTATATTTTATTTTCATTATGTTTTTTTTTTGTTATTTATTATTTTTTAACATTATTATTTGTTTTAGTATTATATATTAACATTAACATTTTTAAAAATAATAAGTTTTTTATTTGCTCGCATATTCGTGCTATAAAAAAATTCCTAACTTTAATTCCCTACTGGGTCTCTAGGTGCTAGGCTGCCACTATTAATCGTTTGCTTTGCATACAACATTGACCTGTTGCTCGCTATTTGTTTTCGTTTATTTTTTAATTAAAACGTTCTTTTGCCGTTGCTGCTCCTAGTACATCAAGGTTTCGAGACTTGGGTTTGTTAGCAATTTCTAAGTTTCGTGTGAGGTTGTCCATCGTAATTTTGTTAGTTTCTTTAGAGAAATATAGATTTAGAGAAATATATCTGGTTAAAAATAAAATATAATCAGCATCATTTATGGCTTCAAAGCCTTTTCTGGAAAAATTCCGAAAAATAGAGAGAGCAGTTGGGAAATATTTGCCTCCACAATCAAAAAATCATTGTCGAAAATTTTGTAAAGGCAAAACAACACCAACTACATATGGTGCATACATATGATCTGTATGTACGATATTCAAAACTCAAAACACGAACACGTGTTCGGCAGAAGCCAAAAAATGTTATAATAAAGTTGTTCATATACCTACATATATGTTTGAGTACAAATGCAACCCTGTGTAGTGATAAAGTAAGCCTAATAACCAAATAGGCCGACAATAACCAAAGAATGGAAGAAAAACTAAGAAAAAATATTTTTATGCATGTACACTATGGCATACATACAATGTATGTAGCTGTGCTTGTATGTATGCAGACTTTACAGATAAAGCGAAACGAGTGTGTTTAATCTTTACAAAGTTTCAATATTTCGAAACAGTCAAATATAAATGCCAACGAATACAAATTTGAATATATACACACACATGCATATATATAAAAACTAAAATATGTATTTTTATAAATTTCAAAATCAATCTACTTACATGAATGTATGTGGTATTTGTGTACTTATGTATATGTGCACAGATGATATCTACATACATACATACATACATATATGTATGTATTTATACATATATATATGCAGATGTCATATGTGCTACATGCATGTTTAACTACACATACATACATATACCACATACATTCATGTAGATTTTTTTGAAATTTCCCGCACATTCGAGAACACTCTTCTCTAATGAGTTTGAAGTTGAAAGAAGTACTCGTATTAATTATAGTTTTTTTCGAATAAAACTCATTAAGTGGGACCGATAAGTGTGTAAGATTAGACATGGACATGCTATTCACAAAATGTAGCAGACATGTTGTTGTGTTGTATGCCTGCATGTAAATGCAGATACTGTTAACATAAGCCTTAATTAAAAATGTTTGCTGCAAGTATTTTGTTTTCCATTTTCAATCGTACAATGCATAAAATCAAAAATTTTGTAGAAGAAAGAAATTTTTAATTTTTAAAAAATTCTACAAAACAAAAAATTCTCATTTTTTATAACAAAAACACTTATTTTTGGTATTTATCAAATAATGTCTGAACTTATGTTTGGACTTTTCACACTGTTTGTAAAATCTATTATATAATATTTAATTTAAAGCAAAAATATTTTTTAGAATAATTGTATTTTGAAATTTTCTTATAGTTAGAAATATGCAAAAAAAAACAAAAATTAACGAATAAGACTTTAAACTCTTTTAAAAAAAAAAATTATAATATATTTTTATAAATGTTTGGTAATTTCATGTTTTTAATAGAATTTAAATTTTTTTTAAATTTTTTCTTATACTTTAAAATTTGCAAAAAATAACAACAAAAGAAAAAACTTCAAACTTTTTTCAACACATTTGTTTTTAAGATTTGGTAATTTCACGCTTTTTTAAATAGAATTTATTAAATTGCCTATAATTTAACGTAAACAAGTTTTTTAAAATAACTTTGTCTGAAAATTTTCCTATTATTAACAGTTTGCAAAATAGATAAAAACGAAAGCAAAAATAGCAAACAAACAAATTTTAACGATTTTCACCAACGATTTTGTTTTTTTATCAATTGTTTGTAAATGAATTTTCATATATTTTTAATTAATTTATTTTATTATTTTTTTTAATAAATAATAAACAAATTTTAATTAGTAACTGATTTTCTAATATTTTATTTGAAAAAAATTAATTGAAAAATGTAAACTAACAACTGAAAATATTTTTTTTATAATTTACCACAAACAAATTTTAATTAATATTATTTTAATTAAACATAAAATTTTTTTTATTTATTATATATTATAAAATTTGACACTTAAAAAAGTGTTATAATAATTTTATAAAAATTTTTTTTAATTTTAAAATAATTTTTTTAATTTGTATTTTTTATTTTTTTTTATAATTTATGTATTTTATTTTTATTATTATTTTTTTTTATAATTTAATTTAAATTGTTTTAATAACTTTTTTAAATAAATTTACTTAAATATTAATTATTTTTATTTATATCAATTGTTTAATAAATTTAAGAGGAAAATTATAGATCGGAAGAGCACACGTTTTTGTTAATTTCAAAACTAAATATTTTTTGATTTATTTTCTATTTAATTTAAAAAGATTTTCATTAATATTAAAAAATAATATTTAATTTTCCAATTATTTTTATTTATTTAATAAATTTAAGAGCAAAATTTTTATTATTTTTATTAATTACGAAAATTTATATATTTTTATTTGATTTATTTTTTGTTTAATTCAAAAAAACATTATTTTATTTGTAATATGAACTATATGGGCAACTAGCCCAAGTTTGCGGAAGAAGCTAAGAACACAAAATAGTTGAAAAAAAAATTCTCAAAATAAATGCGACCTGCATTAATAAGATCTACTGTACTGAACCCACCCTTCCTTAATTATCAGTAGAATTAAATGTTTGATTTTGAAGTTTATTAATATATACAAATACATATATAAAACATTAAAATGTAGTAATATTCAAACACAAAAGTATGCGTACGCTGCTAAAAGTATAGTCAGTTGATAATAATAACTATATTAATTTTATATTATGTGTTTAATAATTTTTTTAATTTTTGTTTATAGTTTTTAATTTTTTTTTTAATTTCCAATATATATACGCATACTTTTGTGCACGACTGTAGCATGTAACACTAACTTCAAACTTACATTGGCTTCAATGTCCATGAAACAATGGGAGATTGCAGCATTGCCCACGGCGATGCTGCGTTCCAGCATTTCTTTGGAAGTGCGCAAAAAGCCACGGCTCATAATTGCAAAAGCCATTTTGTTGTGTTAGCTTTTCGTCTACAACACGATATTAAAAACGCCAACTTTTTTATGGAAATAATAGGCAGGTATTTGAAAGACGCACACACAGAAAAGCACTGCAAACACTATCAGGATAGTAAGTGTGTGATCATTTAAATGTGTTTGCTTTATTTGGCAGCGGTTTGAAAATTCGAAAACAGATTTTGAAATTTCAAGCAAAAGTTTTGATTTTTTTAAGCGTTTAGCTTACACAATTTGCAATCACTGTTCTCTTTAAATAATTTTTTGTTAAAAAATAATTTTCGAAAACTTGAAAAATTCACACCGAAAAATTTTTATTTAGACTTGCGCAGTTTTTACACTGTTTGTATTTTCGAAACTCTTTTCACAACACAATTGAAACACTTTTTCGCTTTCTTCTGACTTTTGAAAATTTTCAATTTCTTGTGATTGTTTTTACTTTGATTGCAAGTTTTTATATTGAGTTCTTTGCTTTTTGGTTAAGTATTGAAACTCTCGCAGTTTTTGGGAAATAGTACGACCGTTCGCTTCAGCGTTCGAATACAATTTGAACGAAACTCCTAGGCGGCACGCACGAATAAACCCCTGCCACGCTGCCCAAAAGCGCAGCTGGCGTTACAACGCAGTCAGTGACGGTAGCGCAAAGAGCAGCGGCAGAGTTGTTGTTTATGGCTTTGCCGTCACACACACGTACACACGTGGAGTATATAGAGGAACTGGAAACATAAATATAAATGTGTGAGTGCTCAAATATATGTATGTATGTGTGCATACATATATGTAGCTGAGTTTACGTTTGTATATGTGTATTTAGTGAGCAGCAGCACAATAAAGGTATTAATTCAAAAAAACAGAGCGAAAAGAAGGGTGTAACAATTGGAAACAAAAACAAAGCGAATATATAACTTTATGTGTATATGTACATACATACAGATTTATGTAAGCATGTGTAACTTGGAGTAACAGAAAATATGTGTACGAAATAGAAGCGAAAACCGAGCCAACTCCGATTTTAATGGAATACAAATTTTTATAAGTCAAATTTATGTACATATACATATACATATATACTGTACTTATACGTAAGTACAAGTATCATCTCTCGATCCAGATGCCTTGCAAAGTAAAAATTGCTACTTTATATACATATGTACATATATTTTTTGTATGTTTGTATGTACATACATACATACATATGTATTCTTAAAATGTTTTTGTAGTTCAAAATACGTGTTGATAGCTAGAAGATCAATTTACACACATAATATTAAACATTAGGGGGGTACTTAAATGTAAAAAAGGAAATTATTGGAAGAAATTCCATACGCCTGAAACTATACCTCTATACTACGTGATAGAGCTAGAAAATTAATTTATACACATATAATATAACATTAGGGTGGTTCTTAAATGTAAAAAAGGAAGGAAATTCCATGCGCTTGAAACCATATCTCGATAATACGTGATATAGTAAAATATAACATATATGGAGTTTGGCCCAAAGTAGCAGATGTCAAAGTGTGAACTTCGCTGTGGCTACTTTTGGACTAAAATATTTATGGAAAATTTTAAAGAAAGATATTAATATATCTCCATGATGCTACCGATTTAAGGCAACGAGACGACCTGAAAAATTTAATAAATTGATTATTTATTAAGTACCACCCTAAAACATTTTTTAGCTAATAATACAAAAAAAATAAAAGATTGCCTCCTTTCTTTTATAAGGATTCAAAAATCATGAAAAAGCAAACTCGACTTAGCCAAAAAATTTTCAATAGCTAATGAAAAGTAAATAATTATGTGTATTGAAGTTGGGATAGTTTTTCAGAAAAAAATATTAAAGCAATTTTAAGACTTAAACGCAACATTGATATCACTTGATAAAGCCTACAACGCAGTTGACTTTCTATACTGGTTGGAAGTGATTTTTTGACTTTCGATGCACTGTGATAGTCTCTAACTTGAAGCAATATTTAGTTTTTATATCTTTAACATTGATTTTTATCCATAGAAGGGCACAAAAATTAAACCAAAAGTATATTCGAATTTTTTAGTACCACCCTAACGTAGGTATTAGTAGGTATGCTTTAAAAAAAAAGAAAATAAGAATTAAAAAATGATAAAATCTAAAAAAAGGGCTTAAGAAAAAACATTGAAAGGCCTTCATGGTTAAATAAATAACATACATATGTATGTATATACCTAATAACTACAAATATAGCAAACTTCACTAGGGCAAAGAAAAATAGTAATTATACCTTAAGAATCACGCCAAAACCTTCCAATTCTAGAAAGTTATAGAAGACAAATTGTTCGTTGGTCCAGTTATGTGAATAGTAATTTAGTGTTGCGAGCGTTTGGTTGTAAGTTTTTTGAGGATACTACTGATATCCTTTATTTATGGTTCATTCCACAATATAACGCGTGTCTCCGCAGGTTAGGTCAACATAACACAGCAACAATTTCACAATAATAATAGGGAGTGAATTTGGAATCAAATAAATCCCTGTAAAAAAATATACAGAAACTTTTGTAAATAATCTACAACTATACAAAATTTCGTTATGTTTGAAAAATAAAAACAAGAAAAAACATTTACTCCAGTTGCATCGAAGCCATAATAATCTTCACAAAGAGTTTATATGGTCGCTATAGTGCTCCGATTGCAAACATTTCTTCGGAGATTGTAATGGTGAACAATAACTTAAGCCAAATTTAGTGAAGATATATTTAAAAATAAATAAGTTTTACATATAAGAACACGATTTTGATATCGATGATGTCTCCGGCGTTTCTTTCTGGATGTTAGAAACTCTGTGTTAAACTCTACTCTGGGTATGATGATTTTTCTACTAAACTAAAAGGTATTATTTGGCGAAATGGAAAATCAGGAATGGCACTTTCTGTAATATAAAATTCAATGGACATATAAAAAGTTATAAAGAGTGCTAAATATGAAAAATGAAAATTGTCATCGATTTTTAGAACTGTTGACTGCTTGTTCACTATTACTGAATAATTAAACTCACCAACATACACATTAAACCAATGAATCCATTTTAACTAAACACATCTACAAAATCTTGCATTGCCGCTTTCTTTGTCCGAAGTATATCAACAAAAATGAGATTTGATCCAAGCTTGACAGTAATTGGCATAAAAAAGGCCGATTTTTTACTATTGAAACCAATTTTTTATTGAAATATTGTGTTTAAAATAAAGTCAGTGTTATGGCACCATCACTAATGTGGCAAAAATACTAACATATAAAGAGTCGTACTGTGTTCGCCGAAAATATTATCCCAAAGGATGCCAACAAGTCTATTTTTTGAAGAAATAAGGGAGGGAGAACGGCTACAAAGCTAGTGTTTGGCCCCGAAGCACAGTCAAAAATCTGTTTTTTGTTGTCTCCTTGCCAACGTGGACACCTTGTGACCCCTGCGCTTTTAGCCGCATCCAAAATATTGCTTCGCGAAATGGAATTTTCATGGTCTAGATACCATTTTCAGGTCTCTAAGTGATCTAGGTTCAATGCGCCAAGTTGCAATTGAGCCCACAATAAAATAGCAATGAAAATTATGTTCCAGTATTACTTTTCCCAAGAGTTCGTGCTTAGCAGTTACAAGTTTTGTTAATATACATATATGTATATATGTACATATATGTAGGTATATAAATGTATGCATGTCTATATATATGTATGTAAGTATTTTTGTACTCAAAATGCCGAGTTATCACATCAGTCAATGCCTGCCCAAGTGATAAGCCGCCCAAAAGTACTTACATATGTATATATTTATGTATGTAATCATGTGTGTGGGTGTGTGTGCCTGCGTGCAGTGCGACAGCAAACGAATCAGCCTCTAAATTAAAAAAAATAAAAAACAACAACAACACGCCAGATAATATATGACCGCATATTGAATGCGAGAAGACGAATTTCATTTTAATGGAAACTAGGTCACACGCATACATGCATGAAAATGTGCTGCAATAGTTTGAGAAGCTAAGTATGTGTATATTTGTATGTAAATATGTATATTGTATTTACAATGGACAAGTACATATTCAAAAAAGCATAAACATACACAAAAGTACAAATACATACATAGATATGTGTATGTATATATGTATGTATGTACATATACATATGTATGTGTGCGCTTATAAATGAAACTAACGAAACGGTGAAAAACATTTAATCATACAAGCTTTATTTGAAGGTGTATATAACAGCCTTCATATATATGTACATATGTACATATGTATGTATGTACATTTATATGTATTTAACTTGTAACCAAAAGTTAAGAACAAATGTGGCATAAAGATTTAGGAACAGATTATAAATTATAAAACAAGTATGCCGTTCCCTTAACTTCCGCACACATATGCACATATTTTTATACCAATACACATACATACATATATACATATACATACTAATATATATTTATTTTATTCCAAAAAAGTTCAATAAGTACAACGGAAAAACATCTTTACGCACACCCACACAAGCACACTTATACAAACGCACAAGACTATAACAACAAAGCAACAAACCGCTGCAATGAAAACAAAATTAGTATAGACAAACATACAAATGTTTATGTGTGTGTATGTGCAAACATCTGTTGCCGAAATAAGTTTGTTTTCAAGTTCCTCTTGTTGTTGCTGTTCTTATTTTAGTAAATACAGTAGTTATTTGTTTGATTTATGGCCAACTATCAAATTTGATATTTAAATTAAACTTAAATACCAAGAATTGTGTGCCTACATGACTGCCGACACTGGAACTTGAGCAAGAAACACACATGCATATGTACATATGTATGTATGCTCACATATTTGTATGCATGTACATATACAGTTGCCATTCACAGGTTTTTTGCACAATAGCTTGTAGTTGCTTTATTTTGACAGTTATTTATTAAAAAGCAATCACGTAGTAATTTTGCACAAGGTAAGTTTCAGAAAGCATCACAACACATCGCAAAAATTATAGCCATTGACGTGCAAAATAACAGCTAGACGGCTTGTTTTTTTTTTTAAGTAGGGAAGCATCAAAAGCCAGATTGCGAAACTTCAATCCGCTAAACCTAACCTACATACTCCCAACTTCAGAGTCTCCCACGGAACCACCTCATAAAGTATGCCTTTGTAGGAATGAAGAGACATGCTACAGACTGACGGACGCCTCATCTGCTCATACGTCTCAGTTTTGTCACGATTGAGGTTGCCGCTTCGCTGACAGCTTTCCAATTCTCTGTGAGCTGACACATGAGTGTCCTCAAATTTCCCACCGTAAAACTACCACCCAGGGTTTTTTCAAGTTTTTCCCTTGTACTTAAAAACCAAGGCAATAAAAGAATACATGCTCAGAGTCTTCAAAACCCTCTGAACACACGTCGGACATAAAGCATGTCCATTTAGCATTTTGGGTTAGGTGGAAATTCTGGTCCCCACGTCATCTCTTTATCCACGAACTGATGTCCGGTATCAACAACAACTATGTGTGCTACTGCCATATTGTTAAGCTTTTGACTCTCTTCTCTTTTGGCTAGTAAAAACGCCTCTGATAACTTGTATACCCGCTCGTATTCCTCACCCTGGATGTCAATGGACCTATTACTTCAGCAGCATCGCTTATATTGTTCGAAAAGCACTGATAACTCTTAGTGCCGACAGCCTGTGCACAGCGCTTATTTGTCTGACATATGCTTTAGTGCCTAGCGCCTGGATTCATATTGGAGCCGCATATAATACAACCGATCTCATTAGCTTTGCGATTAAGAATCGACGGCTGGAATGCATGCAGCCTTTAATAAGGTGTTTAGGATTTTATTAGCTTTCTCTGCGGTGTATTCAGATGAACCTTAAATTTGTGGTTTAAGTCCATTATTACTTCCAAACACTTTAGTTGTGGTTGTTAATGAATCTCACACTTCCCTATGGTGAGAGATATACTCTCTTCCACTTTTCTAGTACTTATGAGTGAGACTTCAGTCTTTTGCTGTGACTTATGTATGTGACTTTTGTATATACTATTGGAAAGTTTTCAATACAAGCACTTGATTTCGATCGTTCAGTTTGTATGGCAGCTATATGACTTTTTGTTTCTCGACAAATAGGGAGAAATGCACATTTTATATCGGTTCAGAACTTGCTGAACCCACAAGGTTTTTAAGAAAATTTCGTTCTCGGAAAAAACTAAAGAGAAATTTTCAAATTATTCGAAACTGGTTCACCGCGATCTCCATTGCACCAATCAGTAAATACTTAGAATAACTGATGGGATCTGGGGGTCAGAAGTGACCAAAGGGCTAGCTTGTGGACTGAGACAACGAGAGGCAAAGGTTTCAAAGAGGAAAGAGAATTCTTAAGTAGTGTTCCTGATATATTTTAAGAAAATAACTAAGTGACCAACGATCGAGGTGTGGCAGATGTAAAAACTACCGTTGATTAGAAAAAAAATGAGTTTCAGACTTAAAGGAGAAATCCGCGTTCCAAATGAGAATACAGGCATAATAACGAATTTCTGTAATACTCGTATAATATATTAGTTTACTTATTCGTATTCTTATATCGGTTTTGAAAGCTGTAGAAGAATGATACAAGTAAAAATAAAGCAGAAACAGGATCCTCTTGTGCTTCTGTAAGCTGGTTTGATGCTGATCCTCTGCTCGCGAAGAGGTAACGAATACAAGTACATATGTACAAATGTATATGTAATTTACCTGCAACCCATCTCAATATATAAGTGCGAGCATTCCAAGAAACCTTAGGTGAAAGAACTCATTCATCGTCTGTTTGCCAATTCATCCTCGACGCCTCTAAAATGTCATCCAGCTGCAGGTGTACGGCAGATCCTTTGGCCGATTGAAATACCTATAGCTTTACAAATTTCTTATATGTATGTATGTATGTAAGTACCAAGCGTTCGCTTTTTTCGGTTTCAGCATATTCTTTGTAAAAGAAATGTTGCAAGAAAATATTTTCCACAATGACAGGTTAAAATTGCCACTCCTTACCCTCTCTACACACACGCACGCAATACTTATTGAGGTGCGCAATTAATCTGGAATTTTCGCCATTGTTTAGTCGCTCAATCATTGCTGAACGGAAAACAAGCGCAGCGTGTGACCTTTTCGGATTGCAAAAATAGCTGCGCAATGCACACAGTCTACTACGCACAGGTATGCGACTCGGCCAAAGGCATGAGCAAGGTTTGTTGTCTAGAATTTCAAGCGAAGAAATTGCGCAGTTCCATAAACATCAGCCATTCAACCGGTGGAACTTCTTTTGCGAAATTCTGCGCCGCATACACATTCACCTTTTGGCTTCATAAACTCACTACACACATACACGCATACATAGCGTATATACACGCACGAGTGTAAGCATAGCTGTTAAGCTATAAAAACATTTGCAGCCATATTCCGGCCGGCTTAAAGAAAGTGGCTCAAGCCAGTGTGCGGTGGAAGAAGAAGAGCTTAAAAGAAATATGATAGGAGATATGGATAACTATTATATACATATGTATGTTACCTATGTATGTATGATAAGCGAAAGATAGTGATAAAAAAGACGAGCAGCAAACTAAAAAATGAAAATGTAGTGAGGCAGAAAAACTGGTTTGAATTGTAAACTCTACAAAAAGTCGAAAAAGAAATAAGTGGAAGGCATGGGCTCTAGCTAACTGGCTGTAGCACAGGTAACTTAAGTATATGTATACATATATATGTATATTAATTATCTAGTTGCAAAAGTACTCGTATAATACAAAAGTATGCACAAAACACATGGAAAAGAAAAGCATAAGGCACGACATAGGAGAACAGTGGCAAGGGGCCTTATTGGTGTGTAGCACTGTTATGGGAGCCATTATAGGAAATTAATGCCCGGAATCACCTTAGAAGCACATCCATTTCATTATAACAAAAAATGCGAATTGTAATTTTTTTTACACTTGGGGTACCCACAACGTGTCATAATGCATCGTAAAATAATAACATCATAAATTTTTATCCCATGAATGACGATGATAACATGTGTACCGAAGCTCCCCCAACAGGCTCAGCTGCTCGGATACTTGGCAGCCGCATCGGGCGGATACCGACGGTGCTCGTAGAAGGTGGAGAAAATTAAAGGCCGATTGCCCCCTTTACCACCAGCCGGTCACCCTGGCTTAAGCTAGCCTAAAGTGGTATCTGAGGCACCTCCGGGAGTGGAAAAATCCTAAGGTAGCGGAGGTACTAGCGCAAAACAGAGATCAGAGGAAGTAGAGGCTCCCATGCATCGAAGCAGTACAAAGGAGGCCAAACCACATCCGTTCGCATACGAGGTAACGGCTAGATAGATAAGATAGATTCACCATATATAGTATATGGTTACTGAATCAAAATATTCGGTAAGTAAAGTGTACAGTCTAGTTTGTCTATTTAATCGTCTCTCTGAGCTCTAACACTGATGTTTTCAAGCTTTGGAGGTATCTAATTGAACATTTTTAAGCAAATTAGATACCAAAGCATATTTATTCCTTGTAAGTCAACGATTTTTTCTTGAAGACCACAATTCCAATAAAATATAGATGTATTCCCAGCCACCATCGAATAGATTGTGCAGACGAAAGTCTCACAAATAAAAAATCTTAAATTTGGGTTTGGGTACCGAGTAATGACCTCCTTACGAAGAAAATTTTTTTTTTTTTACAAAAATCGTATATGGCTGAATATATCGTCACTTGAAATGCAAAATAACGTAACAACATTTTCGGAAATTTACAGTGTCGTGAATGAAACACGAAATAAAATGGAACATGAGTAAAAAAAAAAAATTATATTGGTTAAAACTGATTTATACCTGAGTGCAGAACCTGAAAATGTTGAACATATGTAATATTATGTATGTAATTTGAAGTAGTGAAGCGTAATCAATAAAACACTCAATTTCGAATTTTTTGATGATACGTTATTTTGCATTTCAGGTGACGATATATAAGTTATTTCTCTCTAGATATATATTAATATATCGCGGTATACATGTTCCAAATAAGGTTAATATAGAGTAAGGGCAACTAAACGCGACGATAATAATACATAGTTAATATACATATTCTACATACATATATTAAGTTAAATAATTAAATATTTACAAGGCTCTGAAGGAAAAATTTGTTTCTGAAGCCTCCATTCTCAGTTTGAACCGATCATCTGATTTTGATAAATAATGTCCATAACTTGGTCCTTTTCAGGTTAAAATTGTGAACGTCGAGAATCGGTTTCAACACTTCAAAATTGTAGGATTTCTAAAGAAACTCTAAATATGACCTTTAAGAGAACTTTAGTAATGTAATCCCGAACTGTTCTCGATTTGCCGTGAAGTAAAGCAGTTAGAGTTATTGAACTATCCAATCAATATTTAAGTGACCCCAAAAGGTCGGAATGAGTTTGGATTTCGGCTTTGAAGGAAAGAAAACAGAGCTCAATTTAGTATTGATTGGGCGATTAGCTAACTGCTCTATTATAAAGTAAATTTTACACAATTAATGGTTAATATTAAATATTAAAATCCACTTAATTATTCTCCAAGTAGTATTTTCATTTCATTTACGAAAGCAAATTCTTTTTGACACCTGTCACTTACTAATTGTTGAAGCTAAATTTAGTCAATTTCTTAATAGTCAACTAGTACTTGATTAAACTTATTATTTTAGAATAATATTCTATTCTTTATACATACATATGTATGTATTTATGGCAAAAAAGTTGGGGAAATTTCCCCCCCTTCATATAAGCATACGTACTTAAGTAAAAATTGCTACTCTTCATTGCAATTACTTGATATTTACCATCTACTACAAATATTTATATTTTTTGAAGAGACAAAATTATATGTATTTCTTTCAATATTATATCTGAATAAGATATACTATACATACATACATATGTATAGGAAATGTAGGCCTGTCACTATAAATTGGATTTCTTGTTCATACAAAAAAATGTTATGTATATATTTATATATGTATATGTATCTGTGTATTTGTACAGCAACATAAATATACAATATAAATGGTGTTAATTTGTTTACTTTGCATTCACATTTGGTTTCAACATTTCCAGAAAGGTAAAAAAATACCTGCCTTCAACAGCGGCGTGACTCCAACGACGAGCAAATGGAAGACACCAGAAAGCAAGCAGTTGGTATATACAAACATACATACATATGTACATATATATTTATTCCAGCGCGTGCAATAAGAAAGTGGTAACAAAACAAAACCATTAGATACTTGCGGATACTTCTATGCATACAAATTCGTAAATATTTTTTTATGCGCTTAAGACTATTCACCTTTTCTCAGTTTGTTTTCGTAGTTTCTTATACCATTTTTTTCTTTAAAAAATATGTAATTGAAAGGGCAGATAATTACATAAGTAGACACAGGTAAATATCATACACAAGCAAACAAGCATAAATATATACATACCTACATATATATTTTTATGTCAGATTTATATTATTCATATTAAACCAGTTGTAAATAAGCTTCAGTTTAGTTGCCAAAAAGAGTTGTAGTTGGCGTCAGTTATTTTCCTTAATACAATCTTTTGAGCTGAATTTCCGGTTTTAAAAATTAGAGAGCAGTGAATGTCACTTAAAATAATCGATTTAATATTCGAATTGAATTAAAAAAATGTAACTGTACAACACGCTTTTATGCAATTTGATATTCAGCGCTTATTATTTTTTAAGTTATCATTCTCTTAAGCTGAATATGCGCTGAATAGTAGAAAGTCTACAAGGTACGATATAGAATTGTAATTCTTCAAAACCCTGAAGTAAAGTTTCACTCTAAGAACGACGCTTTTGAATTCAGCGCCTTATTCAGCTACCATTTTCATTATAAAAATGGCGCTTTAGTATTCAACGCTTTATTCAGCTACCATATTCATTCTCAGAGCAACGCTTTAGTATCCAGCGCTATATTCTGCTATCATTTTCATTCTAAGAATGCCGCTTTAGTATTCAGCGCCTAACTCAGCTACCATTTTCATTTTAAATAAATAGTGCTTTAGTATTCAGCGCCTAATTCAGCTAAGATTTTCTTAAGCTGAATGGCTATAAGTCTACAAAATATGGAATTGTAAGAAAATCCACATGTTTTCTTTTAGTTACAATCATCCGTAATCAGCAATAGCAAGCCTCTGAGTATTTTATTGGTAACCAGCCAGGATCTTTATATGACGGAAGCGTAAGGTACCTTATATTGATAGCGAATCCTTATAAAGCTTATCCAGCTATATCTATAAACAATTATTTTTCTTTTGCTCTTCGATTAAGTGATAGAATCGTAAAATAGTTTATATTTCCTCCCTGTTTCGTTAAATTCTGTATCGGTTCCACCAGGTATCTGACAGAAAAATTGAACTATAGTATTAACGGTCGTATATTTTGAAGAGGATGGAGCCATGTGTAGAAGTTCACGCAAGTTCTCTGAGCGCCATTAACTTGGGACTGGCCAGCAACAATTATTTTACATATGGCTTAAACAGCTCACGACTTCCGGTCTTAGACTAAGTATCCTCTGGGCAGCCACAAAACATCCTGTTGAAGGCGAGCTAAAGTGAGAGGGCGAAATATCCCATCCCCAGGGTTGTGCGCTGGGTGCTGAATCCGCCACGTAAAACACCCTACCAATGATTTATAGCTCAGATCGATTTCTTTAGAGGCAATCGAATCAAGGCTGGCCGAAACATCAAAAGAAGCAATTGAGCCGATGTTTGAACATATTCCTTGATACGTGTATTTTATGGAGAGGAGCAGCCTCTATCTTTACCTCATCTAGACTACACGACACGGCACATCAAGTGGTTATGTCCACACTACTTACATTATGTAGGATCGGAGCTCAAAGCCAGTTAAAATGAAGAAAAATCTTTATTGAGAATATCATCTAACATTCAATGGTGCAACAGATCGTTTATGGTTTGAAAATGCTTCTAAAATTGTTGATTCTTCCCACTTGCAGATGAACGAACATTAAAAAATCTTCTCATTCCCAATCAAGATGATTTGTGATTGAGTAATAATACTTTGAATTAATCGCAATTTCTTAATATTGAACTAGCTAGATGGATATCTCTAGGCGTCATTTCATGTTCGCTAAATGTTCGCTGAAAAGTTATCGAAGTCGTTGCAATAGAATATGTCGCTACCTCATTAAAGATTTATGTTCCCTTTCTAATCTGACTCTATTATACACATGTTAGCCTATATGTCCTATACTATACTAATTGTTTGTGGTTGTTCGATTCGCCGCTTTTACGTATCAATCGTACCGAAAACAAGTTCCAAGGTACTCGGCTAAGTACCTGTCAATGCTCTGAAAATTCGTTCGAATACAATTAACTCAGATAGTATTGTGATCTTATAAATCGAGGACTATAATATTGAGAGCTCGTACCCATTCAAAATAAAATAATTTTGATGGCAATCAGAGCTGTAACCCGAGCCAGAAAAGTAAGCCTTCAATCCGACCATAAAAATAGGAAGCCATAAAACGGTAAATACTAATGTAAAGTAGTAGAAGAAGCAATAAAGGCAGTCTGGTAAAGTTTGTTGTCTGGCGGCAAACACTAATTATGCCAAGTATTGATTGTAACTCCTGCAGGTCTAAGTACATCCCGGCCGACACTCACACCACCCAGAAGCAGTAAAAAGGAGGTCAAATTTCGGCGCAGGCGTATCAAATCACTTTGCTAGACCCAACTCCTTTTGCTAACGTGCATTTTGCACGTCTGCCATGCTGCTCCACCCCGGCCGCCGCTTGGATATTCATGCTTGAATTCCATTGAAGAAATTGCGCATCAGCTGTTCAAGTGGCTGGTGGACGTGCTCTAGGTGGTGGAGCCGCGCGCTGGTCACGCCGCAGCTGCTGCGCTGCCACGATGCGAGCGACATCTAATGACACCACCGCGCCATCAACGCCGGCCGTTAACATCACCGTTGTTAGTGACGCGTACGCCAACTGTTGACTGTGGTGAATGCGAATGACGCAGTGCATCGGCACATATTCGGCTTCTTTTGCGACGCATAGGCAAAATAGAACTTACGTGCCACAACAAACATACAAATACTATAACTGTAAGCTGCATATGACGCCAGCTGCTCAGGCGTGTTTGCGGCGTTTTTGTTTACCAACACCCGGCAGCATAGCCGCCATATTTTATTCTACGCTGCACGCTGGAATGCTGGAAAGCGCTGCACAGTCAGCGGCCAAGGCGTGGAGTTTGAAGTTGTAAACAAAAACAAAGCTTCCAGCGCTCAGACCTCGCAGCTGTTGACGAAGCCAAGTACTCGTTTGAAAGACAGTTGTTATTGGTAACATTTTTGTAAATATGTACATATGTATGTACAAAGGTATGTATGTATGTATGTATTTTTGAGATGTCTCTCTAAAAAGTATCTCGTACACGCGCCAACATAAAAAAAACGACAAAGGTGCGACCATATTTATGAGCTTTTTTAGTAAGGTCATTGGAAATTGTTTGTAAACACTTTTGGTAAATGCACACATACACACATAAATATTTGTATACATACGAGTACATGTTTCAAAAGAACAAAAATTGATAAAAAAATTTGATATAAAAAACAACAAATTACAAAAATGGACAGACAACTTGATGATTGTTTTAATATCTGGATACATATGTACATACATACTTACATATGTACGTGTATGTACATATTAATGTTTCATTATGCTCTTGCCCTTTTAGCACAAAACCACTTAGAGTTAAATACAATTTTAAGTGCTTCCTTCTTCTGGTTTTAATATTCATATGTACATATGTATGTGAGTATGTACAATATACAAATATAATTAGTATCTAAACGGGCATACATATTTACACTGCGACATCTTCAAATTGAATTTACTCTTAATGTGCTCTATTGCGCGTCGCCAACATGTTTCCATGAAGAAACGTAAAAAAAGGAGGAAAAAGTTGAGCGTCATGCCACACACACACTCACACTTATAAATCAATGTGAGTGCAAGCACTTATTTGCCCTTTCCTTGATGTTTTCCTAGCATGCTAGGACACATGCATGCACACAGACATACCTACTTACGCACACACACACGCATATGCATTTGCATACATACTTATACTTTTTTATTGGAACTAGGGTTAAATTTAATAGCTGCACATCTCCGCATTGGTCGCTTGCATCTGGTGTGTCTGGTGACCGACCTACTCCTTCATGGATTTCGAATTTGCTGTGCAACTCGCGTTGGTCTACGTGCGCTTTGGAACGAAGTCGGGCGAGCATTTCGATGCAGCAACAAAACAGTAAAAAACCTGTACATACATACATATGTAAATATTGCAAAATTGCAAGTGCGAAATTTCATGCTAGCAAACACACAAATACTTACATATGTACATACATACATATGGATATGGTACTGTACGTGCCAATAATTGCGCTTGCATAGCGAGTAGAAAGCAAATAGCAAAACAGAATTGTAAAATTTAAGTAAAGCCGGCTTGAAAAGAAAATGGAATAAAGAAATAAATAAATTGATAGTCAATGCAACCGGCTTAATTGAAGTAAATTTATTGAGGTTGTCCTCAGCTACTTGTTTTTTACTTTTTGCAAAGGCCACAAGTGACTACATAACTGTACATATGTATATATGTATATGTATGTATATACATACGAAAATTCATACAGTATTGTAAAAGACGAGAGAAACTGTAATTTATAACACCTGTCCTCTTTCGTTAAAACATATAGATTAGTGAACCGAACAAGCAACTGGTATAATTAAATAAAAGTAGGATAGAATGAGCTCAAATAATTTAAAAGAAGTTGGGGAAGCGCATCAAACCTGGTATAAAATATTAGCTAATACCAGCAGAATCTAATATAAATAAAATATGATCACAAACCACTTTAATGAGGCGGCTAGCGCTAACAAACAACTGGTATAAATCAAGAAATCTGCCATTACTAAATATTAAATATGCAGAGGTCAAACCATTTTAATGGGACTGCCGTAAAGAACAAAAAATTAAGTAAATAAATAACTGGTATAAAAATAAAAAGTGGTATAATTACTTAAAAGAGTACTGAAAGAGGTCAAATCAATTAAATTAAGTTGAGAAATCGAAGAAATAGCTGGCATGAATAAAAAACTGGTATAATGAAATAAACGTAGAATTGAAAGAAGTCAAATAATCTAAATGAAGTTGGCGAGCTGAACCAACCATTGGTACAAATGAAAAGGCTGGCATATTCAAATTGAATTAAAGTATGAATAAAAGTGATTACACTTAAAGAAAACTGCCGAATCGAACAAACTACCGGTAAAAATCAAGAAGGCTAAATATAAAATATGCAGAGGTTAAACCACTTTAATCGGGCTTCCGTAAAGAACAAAAAATTAAGTAAATAAATAACTGGTATAAAAATAAAAATTGGTATAATTACTTAAAATAGTACTGAAATTCAATTAAGTTGAGAAATCGAAGAAATATGACATGAATAAAAAAACTGGTATAAATCGAAAACGGTATAATTAAGTAGAGAATATCAATTAGTTCAAATTATATTGACGTATAAAACAAATTATACCAGTTATTAATTAACAATACTGGTAAATAAAAAAGTGAAAAAACTGGTATAATAAAGCAAAAGTAAAATTGAAAGATGTCATAGGCAAAAATGAAAAAATTACTTTGTATGAAAACTGCCGAAACGAACAAATAACTGGTATAAACCAACAATACTGGTATAAATTACTGTATTTAAAGTGCAAAGATACAACTGGTATACAAGAAAAAAATGGAAGATGACAAATATTTTCTGTCAAAGAGACTGAAATAATGGTTTATCGGCCTGATTTACATAGAAAAAACTGGTATAATAAAGCAAAAGTAAAATTGATACATGTCATAGGTAAAAATGAAAAAATTACTTTGTAATAAAACTGCCGAAATGAACAAATAACTGGTATAAACCATTGTTGGTATTATTGCTGGTATAAATTACTGTAATTATAGTTCAAAGAAACAACTGGTATACAAGAAAAAAATTCAAGATGACAAATATTTTTTGACAAAGATACTGAAATAAAGGTTCATCGGGTTGATTTACATAGAAAAACTCCATGAAATAGTTTCGTAGAAGTGCTAAATCTTGGAAAATCCCCTATTGGTGGGAAAACAAATTCGTCTACAAAAAATCCGGGGTCCTTAACCTGACACACATAAATATAATTTTTGTACGATCTGTTATAAAATCCGTTGGTGAAACGAAACAGACACAGGGGCAAGGTTTTTGAAGTAGAGTATATTCAAACTAGTCAGTTAAGGGTTGCGCACTGCTGAATAAATCTTATTTGGGTAAAGCACGAGGGTCTACTTTCTGAAGCCACCCATTTGAGTCGAAATTTCTTTTCGACTTACTTTAAACACTTTCAAACAAGCAACATGGACCGCCATAAAGTTCTCCCATTTGGACTTACTGTAAACAGTTCCAGGTACATAGTGTATAAGAAGAACGTTAAAAGCAACGGACAGTCTGATCTCATAGTTTTTCAACAAATTTAGAAAAGAAAAGTAAAAAACGTTAACTTCGGTTACACCAAAATTATAAGTACCCTTCACAAATTGTTCCTTACAATAACTTTATTCTGTTCGTTCAAGTTGTATGGCACCTATGTGCTATAGTAACCCGGTCTGAACAATTTCTTCGAAAATTACATAATTGCCTGAGGCAAAATAACCCATGCCAAATATCGTGAAGACATCTCGTCAAATGAAAAAGTTTTGTAAGCACTTGATCGTTCAGTTTGTATGGTCCGATATGGGGAGAAAAGGACCTGTGCAAAATATCGAAATGGTACCTCAAAAACAACAAAAAAAAGCGTTTAAACAGACAGACGGACATATGTAAATCGATTGAGATCGCCATGCTGATCATTTGTCTATTTAGACATATGTATGTATATTTTATAGGGCCTCCGACGCTTTCTTCAGGAAATACCTTGTTCAGTGTGTAAAAGCTGAGCGAGAGTAGTGGTATTTTCGATTAGTTCGAATAGTTACATATGATTCATATCGTATGTACGTGTCTCACGAGGCGTCTTGCCTGATAAGCGTTTAGCCTGTAAAGGTCGAACACAGCTTCAAAGCGTGCTTCTAGTTTTTTGCGCATATAATCTTATGCTTAACTTTTTTTTTTTGTTAGACCGACCTTAATGGTATTTGTATAGTACAAACCCCCACAGAAAACAATAACAAAACTGTATGACTTTACATACGAAGTTAACATTGCGTCGGAGAACGCGTCGGTCACATGTTCTCTAAACTAGGTGCCTTCTTACATTCTCTTACTCCGAAGTAAAAATAATTGTAATTCATTACAACTCTCATGGCATGTGACGTTTTGTTGATTTCCAGTGCTTATCTAACAATTAGACCGCTGTAATTGGACACAAAACTTATCAGGGACCCACAAAATTTTGACAGTTATGTTATGTAAGGCGTTCGGTTGTAAAAAAAAGCGATAACAACTGCGGCAAATGTAGTATATTTAATTGATAGCGTTGTTTACCATACTTTTTAGTTTTTTAACATGAAAAAATTTCGTTATATATGTATGTACTTATATGTACTGATATACATACGTATATAAATGTATGTATGTATATAATATGTGTGCGGACTCATTAAGGACTAGTTGCGATTAAATTATAGTCGCGCATGGTGGGTGTTTTGGCTGTTTACTGATAAATTCCAAAAATAGCGGGAGTTCGTTAATTGAATTTACATCAATAGTTTTTGATAAACTCAAATATTTGTTTATTCACCTTGGACGATTTCTAAAATTAAATTCAAAACCATGTATGTTATCTGACCCGGCGGAATTTTGAGTATGTAAACGGTGATCCACATCGAGTTGCCCTACTTCTTACACAGAAACTTCGATGGAATGTTTATTATCATTCGAAAGAACATTCTTTGGCAATTATTTTTTCAAAATCGTATCTGTCAAATGTTAGCCGGGACTACGTCTCTCTGAGTGCAATTTTTGATGACTCGCTCTAGCATTTCGATTAGTAAGTGGCGAATGACACGCATGATGATTTGCTCCAAGGCCTGAATCGAAGCGAAATTGTCCACCTAGACTTCAAACTTTACATACCCCGCACAAGAAAAAATCTAACGGTGTGATATCACACGATTTTGTTGCCAATCAACCGGCCCAAAACGTGAAATTATCTGCTCACCGAAGTGTTCTGTCAATAAATCCATTGATTGAAGCGAAACCAAATGTCTCCGAGACCACGAGCTTCAATTTCAGGTATCAAATAGTCGGTTATCGCGGCGCGATAATGGTCGCCGTTGACGGTTACGTTCACACCAGTATCATTTTTGAAAAAATATGGGCCGATAATTCCACCGGCCCACAAACCACACCAAACCGTTGTTTTTGGATGAAATGACAGCTCTGCAATCTCTTCAGGTTGCTCATCGTCACAAATGTGGCAATTTTACTTGTTTACATACCCATTGAGCCAGAAGTGGCCCTCATCGCTAAACAAAATTTGGCTCGAAAACGTCGGATCTTCTTGGAACTTTTCAAGAGCCCGAAGAAATGTCGTTTGGGAAGGTCGAGCAGCTTTAGTTCTTACTTCTTCTTCTTAATTGGCGTAGACACCGCTTACGCGATTATAGTCGAGTTAACAAACGCGCGCCAGTCGTTTCTTCTTTTCGCTACGTGGCGCCAATTGGATATTCCAAGCGAAACCAGGTCCTTCTCCACTTGGTCCTACCAATGGAGTGAAGGTCTTCCTATTCCTTTGCTTCCCACCGGCGGGTACTGCGTCGAATACTTTCAGAGCTGGAGTATTTTCGTCCATTCGGACAACATGACCTAGCCAGCGTAGCCGCTGTCTTTTAATTCGCTGAACTATGTCAATGTCATCGTATATCTCGTACAGCTCATCGTTCCATCGAATGCGATATTCGCCGTGGCCAACGCGCAAAGGACCATAAATCTTTCGCAGAACTTTTCTCTCGAAAACTCGCAACGTCGACGCATCCGTTGTTGACATCGTCCAAGCCTCTGCACCATATAGCAGGACGGGAAGTATGAGAGACTTATAGAGTTTGGTTTTTGTTCGTCGAGAGAGGACTTTGCTTCTCAATTGCCTACTCAGTCCGAAGTAGCACCTGTTGGCAAGAGTTATCCTGCGTTGGATTTCTAGACTGACATTGTTGGTGGTGTTTACGCTGGTTTAAGATCTCGTTGATACCGATATATACCGACAGACGCACTTAGCTAAATCAACTGAGCTCGTCATTCTGATCATTTATGTATATGTATGTACTATATACTTTATATGATCTCCGACGATTTCTTCTAGGTATTACATTTTTCAGATTATAATAATCTACTTCTACCTTCTTGAAAAGAGCTTTTGGGCAGCCCTTCTGCTGAAAATCTCACTTTACGCAAGCGTGATTTTAAGCACGAACACATCTGTTATGAATACTAAATTTAATAAATCCACACGTCAGTAACTTACATACGTACAAACAAACAAAAAAAAAACAAAACTTCAAACAGACATACATACATACAAACATATAAACAAGCTAACAAACATTCAGACGAACCAACAAACAAAAACTACAAAAATACATTCAGAGCAAGCAACATACATATGTACATATATACAAATGTATGTATGTACTCAAGCATCTAGCATGAGGAAATAGTCGGAGTAGATCTTTGCGATCGAAGGTCTCTCGCAACAGTTTATTGACAGAAATCATCTTAGAAAGGCGCTTTAAGCGGAGCATACGCGTAAGCTGGCGCTGCATGCATTCCCAAACAAACAAAACATAAAAACATTCTTTTTTGGAGAATTGTAAGAATATCAGTAAGCATGCATGACCCTGAATACCAGCTACTACAAGTGAGCGAGACGAGCTTTTGGGATGAACGAACAGCGCGCCAACGTGGCAAAGTTGGAGTACACCAATTCTTGAGTCAACGAAAAAGCAAGATTTCTTCTTAAAAATAAACTTAAAAACTGTTTATATGTAAAAATTAAATTTCCGTCTTCGTGTGTAGCTTCGCGTGCGTCCGAAATCGCATCAACCATTTGCCAACTGTGGGTGTAGATATTCGTGATCACCGATGTCATGCAGGCAGTCCAATTGTCTGCGACTCGCTGCGCCATGCACGTAGCACCCGACGAGCAATAAACGCGCCTCGCTGCCAACAATTGCATATATGTACATATGTACGTACGTATGTGGTGA
Source organism: Bactrocera tryoni (assembly GCF_016617805.1). Taxonomy (NCBI): domain Eukaryota; kingdom Metazoa; phylum Arthropoda; class Insecta; order Diptera; family Tephritidae; genus Bactrocera; species Bactrocera tryoni. Next base: position 67,414,786 of record NC_052502.1, on the reverse strand, counting down.
AAACGTGAAAAATGCCGGCACACATGCCAAGTGATGTGGCGTGGCTCCAAAGCACATAATTGCTGCTGCCGTCTGACACTGCTGCTGAGCAGTCGACTTATGCAGATGACGATTTACTTTTTCCTATGTGTGAATACATACATATGTATGTATGTATGTATGCATTTCTGTCTTCACTACACTTTAGAGCAGCACTCTTTTTTGTAGTTGTTGTTATTTTCGTGCATATTGTTGCACTGCCGCTGAGTCCAATGACGGTCAATAAACTCGGTCGCCGTTGTTGTAAAACGGGCTATGAGCTTCAGTTGTGGCATTTAAGTGGGAACACAGCACATTGCAGTTATTACAGATTGAACTTAATTGGCTGTAAATGTGTGGGTTGCGCACAATTGAAGTTAGTGGCATGTAGGAAAAATCTAAAAATATATATAGCGGTATATTGTATTTATTTATGTATTTTTTGTTTTATTTTTTAATAAAACTAGCTACTACTAGAAGTAGCAAGAGTTATTCTACGTTGGATTTCAATGCTGACGTTCTTGTTGGTGTTGCTGGTACCAAGTTAGACGAAATTATTTACGACTTCGAAGTTATGACTGTCAACAGTGACGTGAGAGTCTAGTCGCGAGTACGACGACTGTTTGTTTTCCTCTTGCTCTCATTCACTAACAGACACACTAGCTACGGCGGGATTGTTGAGCAAAATGATATCAAGATCATCATCGGTACGCCAGCAGCCGTACACTCTTATAGAAGATGGTAACTTATCCATGCAGATCCACAGCTCGAATTATTTTTTCCAGGAGTAGGTTGAAGAAGTCGCACGATAGGGAGTCGCCTTGTCTGAAACCTCGTTTGATATCGAACGGCTTGAAGAGGTCCTTCCCGATCCTGACGGAGCTTTTTGTATTGCTCAACATCAGTCAGTCATATTAGTTTTGTGGGTATAAAATATTCAGATATAGCGGCATTAAGGCAGCTTTGAAATCGACTAAGAGGTGGTGTGTGTCGATTCTCGTTTCACGGGTCTTTTTCAAGGTTTGGCGCATGGTGAATATCTGGTCAGTTGTTGATTTTCCAGGCCTGAAGACGCAATGATAAGATCCATTCAGTTTGTTGACGGTGGGCTTTAATCTTTCCACTGTATGCTCGTTAGATCCTTATATACGATATCGCGAGGCTTATCCCACGGTAGTTGGCGCAGATTGTGGTTTATTCCTTTTTGTAAGCGAATCTCACGATATGTAAGGAAAAATTCAAAGTTTTTTGCCCACACAGTCAGATCAGCGTAAAAGGATCGGATGCGAATTTATAAATATCCAAGCATTACCAAAAAATTCTTCAAAACTAGTTTAAGAAAGAGCTATTCAGATGATGAACCGACTGCCTTTTTCCTTGTGAAGCGTCTTACTTAAGGTAGTTATTGAATGTAGAGTTGAATTCACCGTAAATATACCGACAATATACTTTTCAATTTTCAACCGTTTTTCCTACAGGGTATGTATTTACTTTTGAAATTATACTTGCGGCTGTACATTTGTGCTTAATTTGTATGACAAATGCATTGAATTGCTTACTTAATATTCATTAGAAAGTCGTAAAACGAAAAAAAACATTATTTGAGAAGCCTAGATAATAGAATTAGATTTCATATGCCGCTCTTTGAGCGACAAATCTTTAACTAAATTAAATCTTAAATTAAATGAGAAAATCGAATACGAATTTCTAAACCTTTTACTAAGAAGAATGGTTGGTTGATGGTTAGCGTTTCAACTTGCGTTAAGCTACGACTTGGGACCTCAAAAGACATGCTATGATAGTTCCAGTGCGGTGTTCTGGCTTGTATATCATACATTTATTCAGCTGCGTCTTACGACAATGAGGCGACCATGTTTGGACTGCGTGTTTAATGAGAAACCAGCTGATGTACAATGCCAACAACATTAATTTGTCCTTACCTCAGATACTGTCGTCCAGCAAATTGAGGATCTTCTGGCGCCTTTGTACTTTAGTAATGATCGCCGTGGTATGCGCTGTGAAAGTGTACAGGCTATTCAACGTAACTCCCAAAATTGTGAGGTCGTTCATTGTCGGGATTTTAACGTCATCGACAAAAATATTGAGGTCTAGTCTGTACCTCTTTGTCCAAATGGTGAACAGGGTCGCTGGGAATTAAGAAGTACAGAGTTTTAGGCTCCTTGCAGTGAAGAAGAAAAAAAGATTCCGCAGATCCCGGAGGCGTTCACTTCTTTTTGGACCGGAAGAATTGATTGGCAGAATGCAAATACAATGGGGATATCTAAGGACGCTTCAATCCGAGCCGAGCGCATTTTCCCATTTACGAAACACGCGAATTTCCACTCCTGTCAGCTTTAAGGGTCCACTCTGTGCCTACCCTAAGAGCCATCTGGATGATGTTAAATTTGTTAGTCAGATTAAATGTTTAAAGGTGGTAAAAAAGCTTAACAAGCAAGTTTTAGTACCATAGAATGAGATATAAGATAGTTACAACAAATACAAAGCAGAATATCATGATTAGTAGCCTTTGAAGAAAATAAATATTTCAGTAAGGCTATTTATCGGAAGAATGTTACAACGGATATTGCTTGACAATAAACATTATAACTTTGAATTTTTCAAAACTATTAATATTTTTTTACAGTAAGCACAATCATACATATGTTTGTATAATGAAAGAGTAACATACCTGGCTTGTGGCGTACGTGCATTGTAATAATTACATTGATATTTAATTGCGATAGTAAATAATATTTGTTTTGATATGTATGTATTAACACTTGTATTCACATTGAGTGTGTCGCACGCGTGATTTACACTTACAAATGTCAAGCATATGTAAATTAATTAGCTGATAAGCCAAAATCAATGCGTGATGAGCTGTCCAATAACACCCATAATAGCCACCCACCAAAAGTCACGCGTCATAAAGCAGCCACCGGAGTTATTGTCAAATTTACAAACGTCAGAGTAGCGATAAGCACGGAAGCAGCTGACGAGTGCGAAATTCAAATTTGTATAAGCAAGTAATAAAATACAAGCAAACGCGTGTTAGACAGGAAAAGGTCAGACAAATCATAAAATAAAACAACAATAAATGTAACAAGTGTATGAAAATTGCGTCGCTAATATATAGTGCGTACTGATGTTTCATTTTATTGAAGCGGCAAACGTGCCTTGTAAAACGTCGTCCGAACATAACTTTCCGCAAATACTTTTCTTCTAATATACATATGTACATATGTGTTTATTATTTACAAGTGACTAAAGTAATATGTGAGCAATGATAAAGCAACACTCACACCTGCTAACAATTTAGAAAAACACAAGAAGCCACAAGTGAGTTGTTGTTAAACCGGCCTCAAGCGTTTGGGAGCAGCAGAACACAGCAATGTAGAAATACATATGTATGTCCAAAAAGCAACAAAAAAACTATTTGTTATTATACCGGCTCCAAGCATTAGGAAGCAGCATAACGTATACAAACTGCCCACAATAGTGGCAGAAGCGGAATTCAGAAAAGAGCGGTAGTGATAACAAAACAAGTAGCAAACAAATAAAAGCATATAGCAAATATAATAATGCAAACAAAAAAGAGATATGCAACGGAAAATACATATCAACAAAATAAGCGGAACATGCCATCATATCAGCAACTGTTCTCACACATTCGTTTAGCTGAGTGATAGACATTTGTTTACCACAAAACAAAAGTCGCAAAGCCAACTCCAAAAAAACTAATCTCCTGCTTTTTTTATTATTGTTCGTACCTTTCGAATTTGTAAACATACGATTCATCAGCCATTGAGCTGAAAGCAGACGGGCTACGTGCCTGGTTTGGAGGTCAACTATTCGGTAATAATAAGACGCAGTCCGAAGCTTATCAGTAGCATGGGAGCAATCTTTGCTGCAGAGAATGAACTTATAAATAGCAAATAGTAAAATCCTCTTTTATGTTCTTGTTTTTAAATATTTAGCGAAAATATGTTTAATCTAAAGATTTGCTATCGATAGATTTAAATGGCCGTTTAATTATGAGAACTAAATTGAAAAAATGGTAATTAACTAACATACATATGTATGTGGACTGAGATCATGATAGACGAATATACAATTAAAATCTTTCGTTCTTCGGTTAGCTAAACAATGCGAAAAGATTCTAACTTTTGGCTGATACCATAGCACTATTTATGAACTTTCTTCTGGGCTGATACTTAACTGGAATTGCGGTAAAAAGCTTCCGAACGCTACAACGACAGTCGCGTCTACGTTACCGAAAACCCGTGTTCATATCCAGTAAATAACTGTCAACTCGGCTAGATTCCCCAAATAATTTATGATTGAAGTTTCTGCCGCTTTCATGAATAAACATAAAATAAACAAACCTGGAGAATTTTAATAAAATAAATAATAGAGCTCAGATTATTGTTGTCCAACTGCTTCAATTACAAAAGTTTATAAACTGCTCCTGCCTCAAGCCTAGCACAAAATGTGGTTGTACACACTATCTAAGAAGAGCTCCCGCAGAATTCGATTTTTGATGTTTGCCACCGATAAAATGAATCTATATGACATGAAGTGTACATGCTTTAGGTTAAGGGACCGGAAACCATCTTTTCAGGCATCTAAGAGCATAAAGAGAATGATCTTGATTACGTCGACGATATTGCGCTCTTTATCGACCAGACTACCGAGGAAATAGACATTAGGCATGCACGGCACGCTATTAACATTTTAATTTACTATATCCCAGTGAATGGCGTCCTTGGAGTCAAATCTCAAGAATTAATAGAAGAAAAGTTCGAGTTACCTGGCAAATACAGAGTTATCCTTGCACAATTTCGTTTTGGATACTGTAGCAGATTGAACTCCTACATACTTGTCCAGCATCGACCCCTACTTTCCTAAATTCCGGTTTTGCTGGCACTTTATGATCTTCTTCTTCTTAATTGGCGTAGACACCGCTTACGCGATTATAGCCGAGTTAACAACCGCGCGCCAGTCGTACGTGGTGCCAATTGGATATTCCAAGCGAAGCCAGGTCCTTCTCCACTTGGTCCTTCCAATGGAGTGAAGGTCTTCCTATTCCTCTGCTTCCCCCGGCGGGTACTGCGTCGAATACTTTCCGAGCGGGAGTATTTTCGTCCATCCGGACAACATCACCTAGCCAGCGTAGCCTCTGTCTTTTATTTCGCTGAACTATGTCGATGTCGTCGTATATCTCGTACAGCTCATCGTTCCATCGAATGCGATATTCGCCGGGGCCAACGCGCAAAGGACCATAAATCTTTCGCAGAACTTTTCTCTCGAAAACTCTCAACGTCGACGCATCCGTTGTTGACATCGTCCAAGCCTCTGCACCATATAGCAGAACGGGAATTATGAGTGACTTATAGAGTTTGGTTTTTGTTTGTCGAGAGAGAACTTTGCTTCTCAATTTCCTACTCAGTCCGAAGTACACCTGTTGGCAAGAAGCACTTTATGATAAGAGGGCATAATAGACTAAATAAAGTCCGTACTTGCATTTGCAATTAATTAATAAATTTATGTACTATCGCCTTTTGTTATTAAATGCGCAAATTTTTAGTTTAATTTTCTCTTTCTGGCAATACTAGCAGTGTTGTTATCACCTGCCCAAACAGCTGTTTATTTGTTTATGAATCGATAGTTATTTTGAAGTGAATTTTTCATTCTGAAATATTTGTATTTAAAATTTTTTCGTGTTTAATAGATATTTGTTGTTTTATTTTTAAATTGGTAGTTTTCAAAATAATAATGTTTTAAAAATGGATTTCTCTTTAGACGCAAGCACAGATGAAGATTTTTTCGGGTCGCTGAAACGGTAAATTAACTCAATACTACGGCCAAATACATAATTACTATTGCTTTGTTTTAGACAAAACACGAATTTGGAGAACCTTTTTGGGCTCGAAGCGCAGCACAATGCGGGTAAAGAAGAGCAAGACTCGCTCAAGTACCAACCTGTTAAGCAAACTTCAGTTAATTTAAATGAGAAAAAAGTTAATTCAAGTCCTAGCACAATGGTGCAAGCTTGGCAAACTATTTTAGCAAAGGTAGCGCACGCTTATAAAGAAGGCGTTGCTGTTGGCAAAGTAGGTGTGGCCTTATTGAAAAGTATTGAAAACGAATACAGAATTATCATCTATAAGGCCAAATTGAATGTACTTACCACATGCTCATTACGAAATGAAACGGTACAAATTCACCGCCACAATAACTATTTACAATTTTACGACGATGATGTATGCTGCTGGAGTGTTTATTTTGACGCCAGTGCTAATACCGAAGAATTTGTAGCTAAATTGATTGAACTTAATATAAAAATAGGAGAAGAAGTTAATAAAGAAGGCAAGGAGTTTATTCCAGAAACTGATACAGAACTAACAAACAAAGAAGATGTACTCACAAATAACCAAATATTTTTAAAGAGCGTAGAAAAGCCGCCTATTGCCCCTGCGAAGCCTACAAAGACAACGCTAATAACACGCATGGCCAAAATGGGTCAGCAATTGCCGAAAATGGAACTTCCTTCACATGTTCAAAGCAGTGCCGAAGTCACCGACTCGTCAGACACGGAGACTATAAGCACACCAATAACAACACCACGTCACTTACCGAATTCAACACCACGCAGCAGTAACAGAGCGCTGTCTACGACGCAAGCAATACCAATTAGCCAAATAAATCCTTATGCTATTTCCAATATAAATTCCAGTTTTGATTCGCAGTTCATGCAAATGATGCTCTCGGAAAATCGTACGCAAGGCTCAGAGCTGCGTATGAATATCAGCAGGTTAGAGGGTAAAGTTGAGAAGGTACTTGACAAAATCGATTTATTGCATACAAGTTCCAGTCACAAACTAAATAAAGAAGATGAAATATTGACATTGGAGGAAAAAGTGTTGGAACTTAAGAAGGAGAACAGAAAATTACGACAAACAATTGAAGAGAAGAACGAAAATTTGCCGGAAGCAACTTGTCAACAAATTTTGCGTATGTACAGTGCCGAATTGGAGCAAGTAAACCTGGCCAATTTCGACAGTCTAGAAAGACTTGTAGGTGATCTGCTTAAACAACGGGCTGCGTTGCACGAGAAATTAGAAAAGTGGGAAAAAGAACTAACGGAGAAAAATTTACAGTTGAAAACGCATCAAATACGTCTAAATGATGATCAAGATATGTTAGCAAATACCATTGCAAATAAACACCAGCTCGAGGAGGAGCTCAAAACCACGCAACAACGGCTCGTCGAGTGTGAAAGTAGCGAAAGTGATTTGCGGCAACAGCTGATCAAAAGCAAGAATGAAATCCTTGCACAACAACAGTTGGTCGAGGAGTGTAAACAAAGGGAAACAGAGGCCAACAACACGCTGCTTGAACTGCAAACGCAAAATGCAGATTTGCAGAAAAAATTAGAGGAAAAAGAAAAAATGCAGTTGGAGAGTCAGCGCAGCAATTCGAATATCGCTTTACGATGTGAAAATGAGCTAAGCGTTGAACAGCAAATCGAGACAGTATTAAAAAAGACAATGAACAATTTATATGCGAGCTTAGCTGCAAAACTAGAGACAATTGTTCCAATGCAAAAGCATGCGGTAATAGCGGTAGTTGGCAAAACTATACGCGAGGAAACGCTCAGAGCAATGGACGAGTTGGAAGAATAGCTTTGGATATCTTGAATTGTGTGCGTGCCACTATGACAATGTGTTGATAGCATATAATCAGATGATTTGTAAATTAACTTTAAATATGTATTAATAAAGTATAAACATTTATTATACGAAGAGATGTGAGTTAGCACAAATGATAACTTCTTGCCGTTTTCAACTTTGCAAACGTGCTTTAGAGATTAGCTTCTCGAATTGCTTCGAAAAAAAAAACAAAAAAATATTTTTGTGGCTTTATTATTTTATATGTATATACGTATATTTGTTCTGTTTTCGGTCATTTCTATGAACAACTCATTGATTAACTATATTATAAACTGAATGTTCCATTTTCCTGCTTCCTCTCTAGTATTTACACGTTAAGGCTTTACAGAGGATCAACAATCAATGATATACAAGTGCAGTATGCTGTTTTGTAATGAAATTAAGCTATTATGACTTTCACTGAGAAATATAATTTAACTAATCATACATATAATTATTCGTATTTATGTATGGATGAGTATACGTATGTATGAGCATTATTCGTATACAGTCCACTTTAGTCAAAAAAAAAGTTTACTAGTCATATTTTTAAATAAACCTCAATGTAATATTTAACTATTACTAGTAGTGGGCAGTGGTAGCTCTATTAGCTAAATTTAAGTATAGTTACAACGTGTGTGAGATTATGCTTAAATTAGCATAGTAATACATCCATATATAAAGTTCACTTTTCAAATTATTAAACGGAATTCAACTTTTAAAACTATATAGATAAGCTAGTATGTACTTTATATGTATTTGTAAACCGCCGGCTCCACTTATGTATACCAGCTAAAGCAACTAATTGCAATCTCACTTTAAACACAACCATTTTTAATCGGAGCTTGTTTCGTCCTCTTCACTGCTGGAAGGTCGTGCTGAAGCTCGATGTCGTTTGCGCTTCACACGCGTTTTCTTGGGACGCATAGCTTGTGATTCGGCTTTGCGTTTGTACTTGCCTTGTTTCTTCTTCTTGCGGCCGTACTCATCATCACTGCTTGTCGGTGACTCCTCATTGTCACTTGAATCCGACTCAGTTTCTGACTCTTCGCTGCTGGAATCTGAACTGCTGCTAGTATCACTGCTGTCACTCGATGATGAGCTTTCTTTGTGTTTTTTATGTTTCTTACTTTTTCCGCTTTTCTTGCTCTTTTTGCGTTTCTTCGAGGAAGTTGATTTTTTAGATTTCTTTGATTTAGATTTTTTATGTTTTTTCTCATTTTTTGCTTTCAGCAGTTCAGCTTCCTTTTCTTTTAATTCTTTCATACGTAGTTCAGTCAATGGTGTGAGATAATCCAGTTCAGAATCCGAGCTGGTGCTTGAAACATCAAGTACAATTTCTTTATTTGGATCAACCTGAAAATGTACATAAATTAGTTTTATATACATATAAAAAACTTACTTTATATGTATATAATACTTTCAAAAAGTTGCGGCATTGATAAGTCAAATGTCCTGCATATCCACATTTTTTGCAGGCTGCCCGTATAGTCTCTTTGTTGGGATTAGTCAGTGGGAAGCTCATTTTGTTTCGGTGGTCAGTTATTATTAATTGTTCCAATTGCTACTGTATTGCTTCGGAGTCGAGAAGATTTTGTTGCGGCTTAAAACCTTTTTATTTTGACAATTTTCCGCATAACCTTAATTTACTTGCCAAGTAAACAACAAATTTTCGCACCGCACAATAAAAAAAAGAAAACAAAGTCATGAGTAAAATCAATCGGTTTTGCATTAATAGTAATCGTTGCTGCTTAACAGCTCTGGATTTAATAGATAACAAATAATAATCACATGTTTTCTATTTCTCCGCTATTCGTTTCCTTTGTAGACTTATGTAATAACACTGTTAAGAAATAAATTTTTTATTTTTTTGAATATGTGTATAGCTGATTTTTTGTTAAAAATATCAAATAGAAATAATATCGAGAAGGACTTTCTAAATTAATCGGTTTGTACATATGGTTTTATTTTCGTTTTGCAACACTAACACTTTCCTTACGGGTGACAGCACACAACAAACGTCATCAAGTTTTGCAGTGAAAGAAAAGTGCATTGGTGTAAAATTGTTGAAATTACTTTGATTTTAATAAAGTATTCACTTTAAAATTGTATTAAACTGTTTAAAAGTGTATAGGAGAACAAATGTTACGATACGTGACAGTTAGTTGAATAAAAACATAATTTTTCTTAAGGTTTTGCTATAGTTTCACACCTACACCCTACTCTAACAGATTGACACAACGTAAGCGCACAGACAACTACACGCATTAAACTGTGAACAAAGCAAAATCATTGATATATCTAAACTTTTGCAGTATTCTTTCGCATAATTTTACAACGCCGTAGCGCTGTGAATGATTTCTTCCGCCTCGCCAGTTGGTCTGTTTGGAAGCGCTTACAACAGCCGAAGTAGCAGCAGTAGTAGTAACAGCACTATGCAGCAACAATCCAGCGCCTCCGGCAGTAGCCCCTTTGCCGCATATTCCTCTTCATCGACAAGTCCGCAAATGGGACTTGATGTTGAATTTGGAGCGGATCCAGCGAGTGGTGCGTTCTTTCAATCCGAAGGACGCAAACATGACGATCTTAAGCAAATGCTGGATAGCAATAAAGATGGACTTAAACTTGAAGCTATGAAACGTATTATTGGCATGATAGCGCGTGGGCGTGATGCCAGTGATTTATTTCCGGCAGTAGTGAAAAATGTTGTTTCCAAAAATATTGAGGTGAAAAAACTAGTATATGTTTATCTAGTGCGCTATGCCGAGGAGCAACAGGATTTAGCACTTTTGTCTATATCAACATTCCAACGTGCATTGAAAGATCCAAACCAGTTAATACGTGCATCAGCTTTGCGTGTGTTATCGTCAATACGTGTAAGCATGATTGTGCCCATTGTTATGCTAGCTATACGTGACAGTGCTATGGATATGAGCCCATATGTGCGTAAGACCGCAGCACATGCTATACCCAAGTTATACTCGTTGGATGCAGAACAAAAAGAAGAACTAGTGACAGTTATTGAGAAGTTACTCTCAGATCGCACAACACTTGTCGTTGGTTCTGCTGTGATGGCTTTCGACGAGGTGAGAAATACTTTGAAATGTTTTGCAACTTGAATTTGTCAAATTCCTTAATTTTTACGAGCTCAAAGTATTTTATTTGTCTTTTTCATATTATATGAACTTTTTTTATTTGCTATTTTATTATTTGTATTTTTATTTAATGAAACTGAATTATTTTATGATGTATTTTGATACACCCTGTGTTTTTGTGTTAGGTTTGTCCGGAGCGTGTTGACCTCATACACAAAAACTACCGCAAACTGTGTAATCTGCTCGTCGATGTAGATGAATGGGGTCAGGTGATCATAATCAATATGCTAACGCGCTATGCCCGTACTCAATTCGTCGATCCCAATGCAGATGAAGTCGCCGAAGATGAACTGAAACAGAAAGAAGATGGTAGCGAAAATTTCTATGAAGAAACTTCTAGTGGCGATTCCTCCGACGATAGTAGCAAGGAAAAACGTGAGAAAAACACACGAAAATCAAAGTCCGAGACATCAAAGCAACGGACATACTCATCATCTTCATCGTATCATGTAGACTTGGACCACCGTCTACTCTTGCGTCAAACCAAACCGCTACTACAATCGCGTAATGCTTCAGTTGTTATGGCTGTTGCGCAATTATATCACCACCTAGCGCCACGCAACGAAGTACAACTAATTGCGAAAGCATTAATACGTTTGCTACGTTCACATAAGGAAGTGCAGAGTGTGGTGTTGACCTGCATTGCCTCCATGTCGACAAAGCGCAAAGCGATTTTTGAGCCACACATTAAATCGTTCTTTGTGCGCACTAGCGATCCAACGCACATTAAGTTGCTCAAATTGGATATATTGACCAACTTGGCATCGGCGTCGACGATTGCGCTTATTTTGCGCGAATTCCAAACATACATTTCCAGTAATGATCGTTCATTCGTAGCGGCCACAATACAAGCGATCGGACGCTGTGCAGCGTCCATAAAGGAAGTGACTGAAACCTGTCTCAGTGGTTTAGTGCATTTGCTCTCCAACCGCGATGGTGAGTGTGTATATCAAAATTAAAAAAAAAAAAAAACATATTTTAATTGTTTTTACTATTTATCTAACCTATAGAGCACGTTGTCGCGGAGAGTGTTGTTGTTATTAAGAACTTGCTGCAATCCAAATCTGCGGAGCACTATGAAATTATCTCGCAGATGGCAAAATTGATTGATTACATCACTATACCAGCAGCGCGTGCCTCTATATTATGGCTCATTGGAGAATATAATGAGAAAGTGCCGAAGATCGCGCCCGATGTGCTGCGCAAAATGGCCAAAACATTTGTGGATGAAGTGAGTGAACTTAAGATGCAAAATATCAATTTACAGTAATTTTTCCCGTTTTATTTTTCAGGAGGATGTTGTTAAACTACAAATTCTCAATCTCGGCGTGAAACTCTTTCTCACCAATCCAGAGCAAACGTCGCTACTCAGCCAATATGTTTTCACTTTGGCGCGTTACGATGCCAACTACGATGTGCGCGATCGCGCACGTTTCCTACGCCAATTTATTTTCCCAGCCAATGGCCGTACAACCGTACTCTCCGAAAATGCGCGTAAGATCTTTCTCTCTTCGAAACCAAAACCGGCGCTAGAGAGTAAATACTGTGAACGCGATCACTTCCAACTTGGTTCGCTCTCACACTATCTAAATATGCGCGCTACTGGCTACAAAGACCTGCCAACATTCCCTACTGAAGCGCCCGATACCTCGGTGCGTAATATTGAGGGTTACATGCTGGAAAGTAGCGCAGGCGCTGCAAACGCCACTAGCAACGCTGCAAGTACCAGCGCCACACGCACGCCACAGAAGCAGAGCAGCAAAAATGCACATACAAGTAATGATAAGAGTTTCTTCTCCGAATCAGAGAAATCTTCCGCCTACTCAGAGTCGGGCTCGAGTAGCAGTAGCTCCTCGTCGTCAACGTCAAGTGATGGCGAATCATCCGAATCAGAAACGGAGCACGTGAATGACGTGGCTGCTGTTAAAACTAAAAAGCCGTCAAAAGCTTCGGACACCAAGTCGTCAACCGCAACCGTGCTGGTAAACACGTCATCGAGCAATGGCAACAACAATGCGCACTTGAATGACAACAATAACGGTGGCAACCAGAGTGAAGGCACTTCGGACAGCGAGTCTTCTTCGTATGGCTCCTCTGAAAGCAGCAGCGGCAGCGATACAAACACAGAAGATGGCTCCGAGAGCAGCGAATCGGAGACTGAGAGCGAGAAGCAACGCAAGTTCCAGCGTGTCAAAGAGAAAGCCAAGGAAACAAAGGCAAAAGAAATGGCCAAAACAGCGGAAGAGCCAGCAGCTGCAGCGGCGCCAGCTAAAAGCAATCTGGACTTGTTGTTGGATTTGGATGACATACCGCCCGTTGGGCCCGTTATGACACCCTCACTTGGCGGCTTCCTAACACCTGGTAAATTTCTACGTCACAGACTAAAGATATGGCTCTTCTAATTTTTTTCCGCTTTGCAGGTACACCACTGGGTGGCGCCGTTGGTTTGTTGCCCGTTAGCGCTGCTAATCGCATCGAGTTGGTCGGTCCCTCACACATCGAATTTAAGCATCGCGAATTGTTGAATAAACTCTCCGGTCATGGTTTGCAAGTGAGCTATCGCTTCACACGCTCACCGCATCTATACTCCGCCGCTATGGTTTCAATAGAATTACAATTTATCAATCTAACCAACGATGAGATAACCAACATACATCTGAGTCAGCAGACCTTGCCACATGGCATGCAACTGAATGAATTTGCGCCCTTGCAATGCCTGCAGCCGCAACAAATGGGCACCAGCGTGCTCGGCATAGACTTCAATGACTCGACACATGCTGTCGAACTGGAAATCAGCACCAGCGCGGGCAAGTCACGCGTCACACTCAAGCCGCCGGTGGGCGAGTTGGTGCGTTCGGTGCAAATTGGCGAAGCATACTTCAAGGAGGAGCGCACCAAATTGCGCGGCATGAACGAACATCAAAGTCGCTTGCAGCTGCAGCGGGAGGCGGTTGATTTGACCGCACTGAAGCAACGCATTTTCGAATGTATCAATGTGGCGCAGCTGGCGTCAAGCGACAGCAAGGATGTACTCTACTTTGTGGGACAAACTATGAATTCTAAAAGCCTGGTACTGATCACTTTGGACTGGCAGGCAGCAGAGGGCGCGCATTTGACATTGGTGGTGAATTGTGAAAAAATGGTGATCGGTTCGATGGTCTTGAACGAGTTGCGTAATGCACTCAGCTTGGCTTTTCAATGCTAGACATCGCGTTAAATCGCATTCAAGCTTAAAAGCTGAATTTGAAGTTATTTTTATATACAAACATACATATATTTTAAGCAAAAGTTGAATGAACAAATTTATTGAATAACAGTACATGAACTACATTTATGACAAGCAAAATATGCGTTAAAAGCGTATTATTAAAGTTGCCAGATTAGCAAGAGTAATGCTAAAGGGTTTTTGGCTTAAAATTATCAACGAAATTGCTGAGCAAAGTGCATAATTAATTAATCAAAAAAGACAAAAAAAAATTATTAAAAATGTGGCTTTTGGCATAATAAAATTAAAAAAATTTATATTTGCGTTTCAAAAATCTGAAACTTCGAATAAAACGCAACTGTTTAATAGCGAAGCATACAAAATATTGAAATTATAGTTATTAGCTTGTTGTTTATAAGGCAAAAAATGAACTGAAGTTACAAAACTTGATCTGTATTGCAGCATTGTTTTTGTAAATCACTGTCATCTGTTCAATATATAAGTATCAACTATTTTTTAATCACTTATTTGCTTTTTTCATTATTATCATTAGTTTACAACTGGAAAAAGGTTGTACCAGGGTGATCCTATAATGCCGGGAATGCTGTTGAGTAACGGTACTTGTATTAGTATAGTTTCGGGCCTGCATATGCGAACAGTTCCAGTCGAATTCATTGCTATTTTCGATTTGCTAGTAGTACTTGAAGAGTTCCGAATCGAACAAACAACTGGTATAAAGCAAAAAATGGCATACACAGAGTTAGAATAACTCAAAATATACACTTGTAAATTCATTTTTATTTTCCTTAACATTTTATACGTTTCTTCTTTTTAAAATACTTTAAATTCATTTTATACCAGTTTATTACCAAGTGAAAAAAAATGTTTTGCAACCAAAAAAAATAATAGTAATAAATTTAAAAATTGCATACTGAAGTGAACTATTAAATCAGTAAAATATGCAAAGCGTGGAATTCTCTAAAATGTATAATTTTAATAAAATCCAAAATTTCCAAATATGTATAATGTTTATATTCGGTATAAACAACCTACGGAGAATGTGTTATACCAGTTTAATTCATTAGCAGATATGCAGAGATAATTAAATATTTCTGATTTTTAACAGTAAAAATATTTTGTTATGCTAAAAGCTTAGTTGTACAACTAGTCGAAAAGACGGCTACCGAAATCTACAGTTATAAAATTATTAAAACAGCAAAAAATAAGTTAAAATTAATGTTTTAAATAAACATTTATATTTACTTTACCGAATTTTAAATAGTTTAAACATTAAAGGATTTCAGTGTTTTATACCAATTTAATTTACTGCCGTTTATGCAATATGGCTTACTAGTTAAAAAACTGGTCGAAAAATTGCACACAGTATACCTAAAAAGAAAATAAAGAAATAATGTAAAAAAGGTTGAATTTTTCATATTACTATTTCATTTAAATTTTCATTAAGAAATTTTTGTTTTGTGTTTGGTGTGTATAAAATATTTATTTAATTTTTTCAATTTAATTAAATTTTCAATTTAATTTAATTTTTTTTTTCAATTTACTAATTTTTTTTAATTTTTTCAATTTTTTAATTTTTTAATTTATTAATTTTTTTTCAATTTATTATTTTTTTTTTCAATTTATTATTTTTTTTCAATTTATTAATTTTTTTATTTATTAATTTTTTTTTTAAATTTAATCTATTTTTAATTTTATTTTTTTTTCGTTTTGGATTTGTTTTATTTTTTAATTTGATTTTTTTTCAATTTATTTATTTTATTCAATTGATTTGATTTTTTTTTTAATATTTTCGTCAATTTATTTAATTTTTTGTTTTAATATTTTCGTCAATTTATTTAATTTTTTTTTTAATATTTCTTCAATTTATTTAATTTTTTTTAATATTTTCGCCAATTTATTTAATTTTTTTTTAATATTCTCGTCAATTTATTTAGTTTTTTTCAATTAATATACATATTTACATATTTTTTCTATTTATTTTATTTTTTATTGTTTTTTACTTATTTTTATATTTTGTTTAAGTAAGTTATTTATTTTCAGTTTTACCCGTTTTTATTTTCCGTTCTATAATTTTTTTAATTAATTAACTAACTAAGCGAAAAAAGAAAATGAAAAATCTTAATCTAAAGAACATCTTATTAAAAATATTCGAAAAACTTTTTCCGCTTAGTTAGATTCGCTTTTGATTCAGATTTTTCATTTTCCTTTTATTTTATGTGTATATCTGTTTTTTCGATGTTTTTATTTAATATTTTCAATTTGATTTATAACTTTTATTTGGTTATTATATCTCAAAAATGTTTTATTTTTAAAATTTGTTTTTTTTTTTTATTATAATTTTTATTGTCTTAGAATTTGTTTTTATTTTATTTCATTTTTATTTTAATTTTTATTTTATTTTATTTTATTTTTATTTTATTTTGTCAGTTGAGTCGTTTTAAGTTTTTGTTACGTTTTTATTTAAGTTTAATCAACTTTTTGTCATATATTTTTTTCTTACTATTTTGTAGTTTTCAAATTTATTAAGATTATTAAATTTTTTTTTTGTAAAATTAAAAATATTTATAAACAGCTCTTTATTGCTTAAAGCGTTTATTTAAACTAAACTTGACGTCCAACAAAATGAAAATGATAGCAACTTAACCTCGAGCAAAGTACGGCAGATAAAAGTATTTGCCCAAATTCTGTGCCACAAGTATGTTAATAACTATGTATATTGTCTAAACTTTACAAACTGGTCTTAAATTAATTGTATATGCAACCGTGCACAAAATGCATAAATTAAGAAAGATTTTGTAATTAAACTATGTGAGTTGTTGTTGTAAATCTATTGCCTTCATGTACTATGTCTACTTTCTACTGTGTAAAGTGTAAAAATAATTATACATAATCTACACTAATTACATAACTATATGCGCATAAGCAAGCTAAGAAAAAATATAAGTAAATTTTAACTTGTGAGGCCTTGTCTTGCTCTATAAAAACAATAAATGCTTTTTCGAGGAATTTTGCTTTTCAACTGCTAAGAAAAATATAGCGTGGAGAAAACTTGTATAGTTCTCCCTTAACAACACCTAAAAGTATGCTAATTTTTAGCTACAACTTTTTCGTCTACAAAATTAAAAATAATTGAATAAAAACTAATTAATGTATAAAATAAATGCCGAAGTTAAAACTTGCTTAAAAATAAACATAAGAACTGTCAAATGAAGGAATAAATATAACGTAATTTAAATCTAGTGTTGTTAAACTGTGCAAAAATAACTGCAAACATATTTTCTTTTGCCAAATTTACGCTGTGGTTACTTTAGGTAGGCATACTTCTGGAATTTTTTTTTAATAAATTATATTAGACTGCTATCTTAAAATCGTATGTATGCATTAATAAAATAAAAACAATAATTTGTTAAACAAAAATTATATTTTTTAAATTCTTGCTCTTAAAACAACAAATTAAACGGAATATGAAGCCTTTATAGGACCGAGAAATGCGGATTTCAATTGTACGAGTACAGAGGTCCTGATCTTCTTATCTGTACTTCTAGCATTCGATTGATTTAAAAAATAAAACGCATCCTTACTTCGTAATCAGTAGAACTTCATTTCAGAATCTCATAAGACCAGTAATTGTTATTACAACTACAAAAAATTGCTCGACAAGCTGTACTGATTTTGATATGGAGGAGGGTGAGGTGAAAACATTTAGGCACTTTCTCCTCTTCTGTCTAGCCTTTGCAAGATTGAGACTGAAACACCTCGTTAATCCTACCTTCGGCGGACCAGAAGGCATAGCCGAAACTGACATGAGCAGTCTCAACAAATTTACGACAAGCTCACAGCTGTTTTTCTTATATGGCAACTCAGAGGGGAGCATTTTTTCTCAGGTTCATTGAGGTCAAAGATCAACATAATTATGAATGGTGTTTAAGCATTGTTGTTAACTCGGCTATAATCGCGTAAGCGGTGTCCACGCCAATTAAGAAGAAGAAGAAGTTTAAGCAAAATTTGTAAGAGTAATCGGAATCATATCGCTCGCTCGATAAGTCAATGTAAGCAAATTCAGAGTCTGAATTTGTAAATTCTAAGGAAAACGTCCGAACTCCGGTGTTCGTAGTATTAATTGAAAAAATTGTTTTTCCTTAACCGCAATGAAACTAAAATAAATAAAACGATAGTAAATCTTATCTTACGCTTAAATTTTAAATAAAATAATAATAATAAAATATGTTTCCCCAATGGGGATGCACTGCGACTTCTTGCTGGCTTCCACTCTCCTCGTTTAAAAGTATTGTCTGAAAATTCCCCGCGACGTTTCTTATCAGCAGCGTTGAGACAGCTCAGAGATGAAGTGCCTTGGCGCATACATATTGATTTACTGTTACATACATATAAACATACAAAAATTCACACCTAGTTTAAACTTGGCAAAAACATATCTATTTCTCCTCACGTCACCAAGCAATCATCAAAAAGAGCTGCGGTGCTTTTTGCTTTACTCACTGCCTCAACTCATCCGTATATATAAAGCTCGTAATTTGTTCCATCAAATCATTCAAAGTTTCAACATTCGATCAATCAGCACCCAATTAATTTCAAAATGTTTGGCAAAAGCTATTTTGGTATTCTAATCCTGGCTGTCATTGCTTTGGTATCGCAACTGGCGCATGCCGAGCCGTTACCCTTCGTCGACAGGAGTCATGGCAATGGTGGCAGCGGCAGTCGCCGTCCCCCAGTACGCGTACCCGGCACTCCACCATTCAATCCAAACGATCGCACTTACGGCAAATGATGGGAGCACTAGGACGAAGCATGGTTTAAGGACTTAAATAAGGGCCTAAACGCGTGTTGACAAGCAGTTTGTGAATTATGATCATGTACATACATACATATATATTTGTGAAACAATAAAAAATAATAAATTAATTATATAAGATATGTAAGTTTTATTGATAGAAAGTTTGTAAAAATTAATCTTGGTAGTTTTTATACCATTAGTAGCTCTTTTGTAGAGCTTTTTAACCTATGAGTAACTTAAAGTTATCGGGAAGACATAAAGCTTTGAAAGAATAAGAAATCTGCATCGATCTTCTCAAGCGGTAGGTCCTTTAAAGGGTTTATTTTGAAAGAAGTCGGATCATCAGAAAATATGTATGTAAAAATTTAAAAGTAGGTAGATGGCAAAAAAGGTAAAGGCGCCATAGCATTCACAAGGCAACTGAGGTTCGTTCTGAAGGTCAAGGCAACATTTAGTTAGTGAAGTTACTAATTGATTCCCTGTTAATGAAGTATGGTAGAAATATATGTATGTTAAGAAATAATCTGCATCTGCAGAGGTTATATTCTCGAAAATTATATTAGCATATATTGCTTGGGAGCAATACTGTCGTTGGGGAGGGATGTTCTAGAGGGACAAAAAATTGTGGTACCATCCGAATCAGCCATCTGTTAAGTCCGGCCGACCCATTGATATGGCTAAACAATGCTATCTGTGATGTAGTTGAAGATTACACCAATTGAGGTGGGACCAGTTTCCTTTATGATAAAGTTATTGTTCTGGTGCTTGTGTATGCTCTTGACTGTACAAGAACGCAAGCAGCCCCTTCCTACGGCTGAATGGTTGGAACGGACGTGCATTCCTCAACTCTGCATAATTATACAAATTATATCGATTTTTATGAGACTACAATAAGAATAAGAAAATTTGTACAGATTTATATAGAATTTAGTATTTTGCACAAATTTTTATATTTATAAAAATTACAAAAAAATCATTGATCTTAATGTCGAATAATTCTTGTGTTAAATTTATAGTTTCCGTAAGTAAATCCTAGCTTTGTTATTATTATTTTATATAATTATATGGATATAGAAACAATATCAAACATTAAAATGGATTATATTTTTATTTTTACTTTTTCAGTAGTAAAAAAATGGTCATAATTTTTTTTATTCTATAGAATAAACAAATAGCCCCACTGCATATTGACAACATACATCCCTCCATGTAGAGAAATCCAACGTAAATAGATACCACTTAATTGCACCTGTCGTGATATGGCAACACTGCGTATGACATCAGTTTGACAATTGGCACACACACAACAAATAAATAAAATAGTCATAAATGCACTTCTTGGTAAAACCAAATTTTCTTCACTACGAAAATCGGTACAAAATCACGCCTACTAGCTGCTAACATATGGAATTATTGAGGAAAAAACTATAGCGATTAGATAAAGTTGATAACCATAAAAAGTGCAGTCAAAAATTGCGTCTGTTTGTGGTGTATGAAGGGCCAGTTGCTTGCGTGGAGCAACAAAAATAGAGCCAAACAAAAAAGTGTACTAATATAGAAAGTACATCATTTCTAATCGCTAACGTCGCACCATAAAAGAGTAGTGATGAGTAATAGCGGCAGCGGTCGCGCTAATGGTAGTGGACGTCGACAGGTTGATTGGAATCGTTTCGGTTTAGATGATGACGGACCTGGCGACGTGGTTGTAGCAAATTTTCGGCAACGAGGTAATTCCGGTGGCTTTGTCGATTTGGGTAATGAATATACATATGCTGCTGGTGGACACCAAGCCTCTGGACGCAACGAGATATTTGCCGATGAGCAGGGCGACAAACCATGGTAATTGCTGTGCAATAAAATATATTGGTTTGATAACGCTTATAATATATTATTTTTGTATTTTAGGTGGCGTTCGAATTTTTTTATCTCACAACCAGTGCTATTCGGCACTTGGGATGGCGTCTTCACCTCCTGCCTTATAAATGTATTCGGTGTGATTGTATTTTTGCGTTCTGGTTGGATTGTAGCACAAGCGGGCATAATTAATGCAGTGCTAATTATATTTTGCACTGTAGTCATAGCGTTAGTTTCCGTGCTGTCTGCCGTGGGCATTTGTGAGCGCTGTCGTGTAGAAAGCGGTGGTGTGTATTTTCTTGTAGCTCACACATTGGGCTCACGTTTTGGCGGCTCGCTTGGTTTGCTATACTGTTTCGGACAAGCGGTGGGTTGCGCTTTAAATGTTATGGGTTTTGGCGAGAGTATGGCGGGACTGGTTGGACTGGAGGGCAACAAATGGGCGATACGTGGCTTCGCTACCGCCGCTGTGCTACTTCTCGGCTGTATCAATGTGGCGGGCGTGAAGTGGGTTATAAAGCTGCAGTTCATTTTACTAATGATATTGCTGGTTTCAGCTTTAGATTTTATGGTTGGCAGTTTCATAGGCTTCGATCCAGGTGTGTAAAAAAATATAAAAATATAAAAAAAATATTTTTATATACCTACTTTTTTTTTTGTACAGATAATGGTTTTGAAGGCTGGGGAAGCAGTAATTTCTGGGAAAATTTAATGCCGAAATATGAGGATGGCTACTCATGGTTCCGCGTGTTTGGCGTATTCTTTCCAACCGTGACGGGTGTGCTTTCCGGTATTAACATGAGCGGTGACTTGCGCGCTCCTTCCACCGACATACCAAATGGCACTTTGGCGGCTTTTGGCACGTCGTAAGTTCAACAGAATATTTATTTTTTATTACATTTAAACATTACTTGTTTTTTACTTTAGCACCTTCCTTTATTTGGTGTTCGTGCTATTTCTGGGTGCTACCTGCACACACTCCACTTTGCTCACCAATTATATGATCTCCGTGAAAGTATCAGCGGTGCCGTTGCTGTTACTGGCTGGCATATATGTATCCAGTATGTCATCGTGTTTGGGCGCTATGTACGGCACGCCGCGTGTTTTGCAAAGTATAGCTAATGAGAGCGTTATACCTGGCATCGATGTACTCGGCAAAGGTGTATGTATGATAGATATTAATTTTGGTGATAGATTAACCTTAACCTCAATTTTTCGGTTACAAACTTTAGCGCGGTCCCAATAAAGTGCCGCTCTATGCCATGGGCGTTGTTGCTGTGGTTACGGTCTCCTTCATCATAGTTGGTGATATTAATTTCCTTGCACCCATCGTGACTATGCCCTTCTTATTGACCTACGCTTGCATTGACTACTCTTACTTTGCTTTGGCGCAAACGTTCGACATACAAGAACAACGCGAGGAACGTTTTCGCATACAGGCGTCTAGTCCATCTTATGAGACGCGCCGTTATGGCACTGCGCAATCACCCGGCGGCGATAGCAACGATTTGGATTTGCTGTTTCCCGATCGCGTGCGTCATAAAAACTTGCAACAAACACCACAAAATTCACCACATCATGTGCCTTCAAATGTCGCCTCAACTGCTGCTGCAGCTGCTATGGCGACGGCTAATCAAGAGACTGAACGCAATCATATCCAACAACAGCAATATGGTAGCGATGCCAATGGCGCTGCTTTTCGTGATGGCTACAACAGCACAAACGTGCAAGAAGGTGGCGTGACGGAACAACCGGCGGATGATGAGGAGCCAATTGCGCCCATACGCTTGCCCATACACTCCAAGACAAAGAACTGGTATTCGCCTTTCTGCAATCGCTGGGCGTCGTTGCTGGGTGTGAGTGTGCTGCCTAGCATATATGCTTGCAATTTTATTACTAGAAATCTTATTTGTTTACATTTTTATTGCAGACATTTATGAAACTGCTCGTTATGCTGTTGGTCAATTGGTATTATGCGCTCACATGCTTCGTTGTTGTGTTCATTGTGTGGTTTTATGTGGGCACTGCTAATCCTGCCGTGAAACCAGGCCTAACGGCAGAATTCAATTTCTTCGCGTGGCTAAAAAGCGTCATATTCAGATGTTTTGGGTGAGTGTGTTGTAACATGCATGCTAAGTAATTAACAGATAAGCGAGAAAATGCGCAAAAAACATTGTTGTGGTTAGATAAGTTAGTCATGTGACATTTACAGCTATTAGCTGTGTACACACAAATATTTGTAACGAAATTTTTTTAAGCGAACGGTTTTAGACACTTTAATTAAAATATTTGAATAGCTTTGTGCAAATAATGTAAAAAGGTTGTCATTTTTTTTAAATTTTTATAAAAAAAAATCGTTACATCAAGAAGCAATGCAAGTGAGGTGGTTTGACAATTTTTGAAGTTAAAATAAATTTGGCGAGATTTGTCATCTGTTTGAAAATTAACGAAAGATTTATATTAATGATATTATTGAATAGTGTTGCCACATTTTTGAAAAAACAAAATTACACTAATTTCACTATAAATTAATAACATCAATATTTTTGCCAAAAATTTAATCGAAAAAATTAATATTATATGTATGATATTATTGAACAGTGTTGCCACGTTTTAGAAAAATTTATTAAAAAATATATTGCATTATAAATTAATTACACCAATACTTTACTAAATTCTAATTCAAATTTTTTCCCTTCTATCTTTTAGCAAGCGCATGCACGAATACGAGCAGGTTGTGGTGACGCCCACCTGTCCAGGCGTCGACTTCTCGCGCACACAATTGAATGAGGATAATGCTGATTTCTCGCAACGCAGTCGCTACCATCACTCCGCTGTGGTGGAAGGTCATCTCATCGATGACGTATGAATCAAATAATAAAGCAATGGCGCGTACAATAATATTTTCGTAAAATACAACAACAAAAAAAAACAAAAACAAGCACTAAAACAATAACACGCACTAAGATACCCTCCAAAATGGTAACAACAATTGGACTAAGTAACCGAATATGTATTTTTGAAGCAATATTTTCCACCAAATGACAAAAAATTATAAGTATAACAATAACAACACAAGCATTCCCTAAAAAAATCGGTAGAAAATAAAAAGTAAATAAGTCACCTCAGCACGCAAAACCAAAAAATCAAATCTAAATGCACTTCACTCAGCACTTCAACTCCGTTAACGGTTTATTGCATTTAAAATTCATGCACAAATTTGGTTCCAACAGCACTCGTCATATTCATAGTATCAACGTGTATGAGTATGCATAATACTGACAACTTTAGTGCGCTGTGTTAGTGCTAGTGTAAAAATTTTATTTATTTTTTATTAAATTAAGCAAATTATGCGCCTTTGTTAATATAAAAGTTAAATATTTTCATCAGTGCATTTAGAAGCATGCAAATTTCTCTGTTATAAAACTAAGTTAAGCGCAGCTTTTTACTATATAACAAATGACTGTTGTTTAATTTATGTAAGAGATGCTTAAAACTGTTGTATTTAGTAAATTTTATAAGTGTGATTAGTTATGTAACGATTGAAATTCGTATGTATGTTTCCTTGCGTTGCATTTAAAAGCCTAAGCAGAATTTAATGCGTTCGAAGGGAAGCATATGTGATAATGAGATAATAAGAAATGCAACAAAAAGTTTAACAAGTGCAAAGTTAAAATTAAAAATTGCAAAAATACTTAAAAATTAAAAAAAAATAAAAAAAAAAAAAAATAGTTGCAAAATGAAAATTAACGCGTTAAAAAGCTCAGCATAATCAAAAAGCGGAAATGCAGGCATAACAAAAGTGCAAAAATGCAAAATAAAATTATGTTTTCAAAAAATTTAAAAAATATATATACAATATTACTTTCGTTTTACTTAATTTTTATGACTTTAACGAAGCATTGCTTACACTCTAACTATACTTTAGCTATATTTATAAATATCAATCTTGTTTTCTATTGTTTATATAAAAAAAAATATATACATATAATAAAAAAAATAAAAAATTATAATAAAAAGAACACAATTATAAAAAATTATAAAATAAAAAGACAAAGAAAATACAACTAAATATAAAATGTTGCAAATAAACATAGTTACTCATGTACCGATTTGCATTTTGCGCAAATGTATATATGTATGTATAAGTTGAAATGTAAGAAACAAAAAATGTACTACTTTCCACACGCCTTAAACTTTACTATCTGTACTAGTATATACATTTCATATTTAGATATTCTATAACTCTTCTTAAATTTTTGCTAGCTTAAACTGCAGCTAAAAATATATAAATAAAATTAAAAAAAAAATAACAACTTTGTATGTCGTGTATTTATTGAATTTTTATGGATTTACAACACATACAAAAACAAATTAAAAATGAAAGAAAAAAATATAAAACAAAAAAAACTTAAGTCAAAACAAAAAATTGTATTAAAAATATTAACTACAAATGAAAAAATATAAATCTACTTTAACATAATATAAAAATCAATAATTAAAAAAAAATTAAACTAAATAATAAAATGGCATGAAAGTAAAACCAAACAAAACCATAAATAAGTATTAATTAGTAAATGAAATAAAATAGAAAATACAAAAAAATAAAAAATAATAAAATAATGAAATATTAAGTAAAGAGTGAGAAAAAAATTTAATTTAAATAAAAATCAAAATATCAAAATATTCAAAATAAATCATAAATTTATTTTATGTCTTTTATTATTACTAATTTATTTTTTTTAATTTCATATTTTTTATTTTATTTTTATTTAAATTAAATTTCAATATACATATATAAACAAAAATTATAAAATCAAATTAAAAATAATAAACACACATAAATATTATAAAGAAAAAATGGAGAAAAAAAAAAAAATTATATTAGTTATATGAGTTTGGAAAAAATTAAAGTAACTAAAAATAAATAAAATTAATTAATAAAAATAAGAAGAAAAATAAAAATATATAAAATATTAAGTTAAAAAATATATATAAAATAAAATTAATTGAGAAAAATTAAACTAATTGAAAAATATATAAAAAAATAAAATTAAAAAAATAAGTTAATTAAGAAGTGAACGTATAAAATTAAATTTAAATAAAAAACAAGAAATAAAACGAAAAGCAATACGTTAAAAAAGAAATCAAATGGTAAAATTGAACAAAATAAAAAACTATAAATAAATACACAAAATATAATAAAACAAAATAAATTAATATAAACAAATTGCATTAAATTAAAGTCTGATATGGAATGAAATAGATAAATAAAATTGAAATTCAATAAAAATAATCAACTCCAATAAATTAATATAATAAAAAACATAAAAAAAACTAAAAAATGAAAAAGAACGAATATAATAAAACTATACGAAATAAAATAAAAGTGAGAGAAAAATTAATTCAATTTAATTTATTTTTCGTTTTATTATTTTATTTATTATTTTATTAATTTTTAATAAGCAAGAAAAAAAATTAAATTAATTCAATAAAAATGAAATAAAAACCAAATAACACAATAACAAAAAAGAAAATAAAAACGAAAGATAAATTAAATTGAATAAAAACCTGAAACGATTTGAAGTATGAAAATAAAATACTACAATAAAAATAAAACAACTGAACTAAAATAAAATATTTACTGAAAATTTTAAAAGAGATGAATTAGTTAAAAGTTGAAGACAAAAAATTATAAAATGTGCACTAAAAACTTAAAGTAAAAATTTACATTAAAAAGGAAGAAAATGAATATAAAAGTTAAAAAAAGAATTGAACGAAAAAATTAGAGAAAAGAAAAAAATATAACTGTTAATTAATAAGCAGAGAATAAAACCAAAAAAAAAAGTAATAATAAGTACACAAAAAACCATAAAAAAAATGAAATTGTTGAAAAGACTAAAATGAAATGAAATAAAAAACTAAATTCGAAACAAAAATAAAAACAAATATTTAAAATAAATAAAATAAAATGCTCAAATCTAAATATAGAATAAAAAAATTAACTAAAAAGTGAGGATATAAATACAAGAAAGTAATAAAATAAAACTTCAAACTAAAAAAATATAATACAAAAAATAAAAACTTAAATTTCAAATAGAAAGACGTAAAATTAAAAATTAAATAAAAATCCAATTAATTAAATAAAAAGTATGAAAAGTATATACATGATTAAAATTGTAATAAGAAAAATGTAAGAAATATAAAAACAAATTCATATATTTTGTTTTATTTTTTAAATTTATATATTTTGTTATCATGCTTATATGTACATACATTTAATTTAATTAATGTTTTTAGTTTTTATTCATTTTTTATATTTATAAAATAATAATTAAGAAAATAAGTCAAAATAAAAGTTTAATAAAATAGATTTATAATACAAAATAAAGACAATAAAGTCACGTAAATAATTAATAAAAAATATAAAATTTACATAAAATGAAATTGTTTGCAAAAAAAAATAATTAGTTAAGAAATAAATAAAACTAGATAAAAAAATAAATCAAATTAATAAAAACTAAAGTAAAAATAAAAATATTGAATTAAAAAACGAAAAACAAAAATTATAAAATCAAATTAAAAATAATAAACACACGTAAGTAATTATAAAAAAATAAATGAAAAATAAAATAAAAATTATATAAAGTAAAACTACTGCAAAAAGGAATTAAATTATTTAAAAAATAAATCAAATTAATAAAAAAAATTATGCAAGAAAGTAATAAAATAAAATGGATAATATCAAACATAAGAAAAAACAAAATACAAAAGAACGTAAAAATAAAAATTAAATAAAAAAATCAAATTAATTAAAAAAAAATTAAAATTATAATGAAAAAGGTTTAAAAATGCAAAAACAAAATATATAATAATAATAGTAAAAAACGAAGTAAAAATAAAAGATAAGATAAGATAAGATAAAGATAGTAAATATATGCTTAAAAATAAATTGTTTACAATACATACAAATAAAAATTTTTAAAACAAGTTAAAAACTTGAAAAACGTGTGTTTATTACACGTAAATAAAAAAAAATAAAATAGAAAACTAAATTAATAAAAAATATAAAATTTACATAAAATGAAATTAATTGCAAAAAAAAATAATGTAATTAGAAAATAAATAAAACTAATAAAAAAATAAAGATAAACAAAATTAATATATGCTTAAAAACAAATTGTTTACAATACATACAAATAAAAATTTTTAAAACAAGTTAAAAACAATAAACAGACGTAAATAAAAAATAAATAAAAAAAAAACTCTTAATAGAATTGTGAACACTTAAAAAAAATATAAAAATTACATAAAATCAAATTAATTGCAAAAAAAATAATTTAATTAGAAAATAAATAAAACTAATAAAAAAATAAATTAAGGTTAATAAAAAAAGAAGTAAAATTAAATTAAATAATTTAAAAAAATATATTAAATTAATAAAAACGAAAAAAAAATAAAAATTAAAAATATGAAAACAAAAATAAAAAACGAAAAAATAAATTATAAAATCGTTGTCAGAAAAATATAACTCTTAATAGAATTGTGTACACTTAAAAACATAAAAATGAAAAAAAATTGAAAAGTAAAACAGTTTACACATATACAAAAATAGTAACTTATATACATACATATATTAAGTTGTGTAGCAATAAAATAGATAAAAAACTTTAATATCAAATTAAAAAATTATTTAAGCATTATATTAAAAATATATGTAAACAATTTATGTAAAATACAAGTAAAAAAAAAACAAAAAAAACTTAAAATCTTTATCTTCATATTTTTTATTTAATTTTTATGTTTTGTTTTTTTTTTTCTTTTGTTAAAAATTATATTATATAAAAAGAATTTAAAAAAACGTACATACACATATACAAATCATATAAACGACTATTAGTAAATAATGTGCATATACCGTAAATTGTAGTTAAAGTAATTGTGAGGCATAAAATGTAACTTAAATTTGTATTAAAAATATATATATATACAATAAATATATATACACGCATATATCTACGATTAATAAAGGCTATTAATTCTGAATTAACACTAAGATATAAAAACAAAAGTCTATGATTGAGTCTCATCATCGTTAAACAATTTTATTTATTATTTTAAGGTCTTTCCAATGCCTTCTCAGTAACCAGGTGACGGTGGTAAGTTTATAACGACAAAAACTAAAGTGCTAGTTGTATTGCACCCGTATGCTATAGTTGTTTGATATCGGTGGCTTTCATGTTCTATTGAATTCTCGCATCAAATTCGTTGCTTAAGTCTTTTGAATCCACCACTAAGTTCGCTGCTTAAGTCTTTTGGTTTCACCTTCACGCCTTAATACTGCCATTGAGAGTATTTTTCAACATTTCTATGTTGACGAAAATGATAAAATCTTAATTTTCGTTGAGTGATGAGCATAAAATGTTTTAAATTAAAAAGGTTTAACAAAAGAAGTACAACAAAAACGCTAATCTTAACAGACAAACACGATCTGCTATAAATGCGGCAAGCACGCAAAGCCAACTAAAAGCGTTCAAAAAGTTTAAAAAAATTAACGAAAAGAGTAAGAAACACGCAAAACATTTTCAAGGCACACTTGCACATATTTAAGTGTATATATTAATATAAAAAAATATTTTTAATAAAAAAAAATATTTAAAAAAAATTAAATACGCACTGCAATAAAAGCGTATTTCTGCCACTAGCGTGTTAACGCATTAAGCGCTTTCGTGCCAAATTATAGTGTGTTGGTAGTTGTCTGCAAATGTGTGTCCGTGTGTGTGTGTGTGGAAGCTGTGTGTTAAAATTGATGGCCTGTGGCACGCAACAGAAATTGGCTTCAGGCCGCTGCAGTTATCGCTTTAATTGACGTACAATGCGGAAGCTGTAAACGCATATAAATTTAGTAAGCGTTACAACAACAAAAATAGCGAGATTGCACACATTTGTATGTATATTCTTAAAAAACATACATATATATTTACAAAAGCAGTATAAATAAGGGAGATTTTTATAAATTTATTTTAATCCTCACTGTATACAAGGCCAGTGAAGCCAAAAGTAAAGACTTCAGTCTCTAAGGGCGTAATTGAAAATTTCCTTCAATATTTTTTGTATATTGCCTCAATTCCCTTGAATTCCTGTTGACTCAAATTCAAATGCGCCGACTGTTTGCTGTATCTTTGCTTTATCTACTAGCTCCGTCAATCTGCTTGAATTGCTTCTGCTACACTGTCTAGCCTAACTCTTTAGCCTAGTATGATGCGACCGATAAAAAAATTGAACAACGTTTTCAATTCCGAGTAGAGAAGAATGGACCAATGATTCTGTGAACAACAGTTCCAACGGCACCATATTCACTGACAGCTCAAAGAATGGATTCGAAACTGGCGCGGACTTCTTCTGTAGCTTCAAACTAAATTACTACAATTTCGTCTGTCCAAACGAAATTGTTGACATAACAAAAGCTGCCAAATGGTCTTCTGCTCTAATCAGCATGCTCTTAAGCCTTCTTGTGGATAGGCAAACGGTAATTAAGGATAATCGCTTATACCAAATCTGAGTAGATTACACAAGGAAGCAAACTAGACGCTCAGTGGAAAACTCGCTAAGTAACATTTGGGTACCCAGTCGCATAGGAGTAGAAGCTAACCAAAAAGCGGACGACTTAGCCTGCTCGGGGCTCCTAAGCTAGCCTAGACCATTTAATTCCTTTAAAAGTTACTTGAAGCAATGTACCATAGAGGAGCCGCGGCATATTTCAAAAGTACTTTAGGGTAGGTGAACAGGATAAAAAGATACTACTTTCCGAAAAAGGTAGTAACGCTAATACATGATGATATTCTGGCAAATTACTTCTGCGAATGCCGAGCCCTCCGCTAGCAATTGAGGTGGAAAAAATCGTTTCATTTTTGGCCAAAAAACTTACCCATCTATTATGTTCACCATATCACTTCTTTATCCAACCTAAAGACGTTATTACTAACATGCTGATAATTTAACCCAAAAAGGTTGCATATAGTGATTAGAGAGAATGAACCACTAACACGATAGTCGATTCAATACCGGAATTTATAATGATTTTTATATGACCTAGAATTGTCAACACACCTCCGCCGTTAATTGCTGAAGATTGAAGGGAAGTATTCATATAGCTCATAATGTATAGTATATTTAGTATTGCATTCTTATACGCTATTATAATACACTTGTGGACTCGCAAAGCTTATCATTATACTTTCTTAAATTTTTTTTCGGACTTTTTCTTTCGTTCGGAATTTTCTTAAATTTTTTTTTTATATAATCTACTCATATACTGGCGAGGGAGTAGATTTACTGCTCCGAACTGCAGCCTCTTTCAGAGATGTAAACATTCACTCAGATAACACTGCAGCGATACGAGCCTTGAACTCATTAACAGTGCGTTCAGGATTGGTGAAGGAATGACTAGCCTCGTTATCAAAAGCATCAAGTTTCTTTGTGATAAGACTGATTTATAATTCAGGTCAGGTCACAGCCAAATCCCAGGAAATTCTAAAACTGGTGGGCAAGCAAGAAAAGACACTTTAGAACCGCTATCAGTAGAATAGGAGCAGGTCGGTGTTCACTTATCCTCATGTGTTCTACTACTAGATAACTGGGCTCCGCGGGAGATTGGCCAGTGCTGGGCCATAATCGGTACATACGCTGTCACAAAATACTTTTCGACCAAGATCTATAGCAAGAGATCTAGTGATCTCTATGCCCTTAGTAAGTATAAGTATATACTTCCTACTAAGGTAAGCCTTCAAATATGAAAATTTGTTAATGAGGAGTAACTAGCACACCACTATAAAGTCAGACCTTGGATAGGTAACTCCCAACTCCAACAAGAGCGAACATTTTTCAGTCACCTTCGTAGAGGGTTTACATGGGAACTACCTCTACCGTTTTTGAGATATCGTTCTGTAATTTTTCTTAAGATCGGAATCACTGACATCAGACTATAGCACGTTGCTGGCATATAAAATGAACCATCGAAATCATGTGCTTGTAAGGAAAACTTTTTCATTTTGAAGAGATATTTTCATGATTTGGCATGAGTTATTTTATCTAAGGCTAATCGTTGTATCTCCGAAGAAATCATTCAGATCGACTACTATAGCTTAAAGCTGCCGATTAAAATCGAAATAATTATTTTATGCTCTTTTAAGCTTTAAGAAATGCACCTGTGAAGAGTATTATTGCTTCGTTTTTTCTTATTTCGACTTCCTTTACCTACCAACTGGTTGAATATAGTACGAAATTCATATATTAAATATATATATTGGGGAGACTTCCGTTAATTTTATCATACTAAAAGCAATGGAACTGTTAATAATTCATGTTTTGATGGTGAGGTGATGATGAAGCTACTGAAGTGATCATGAAGTGATTATGTGTTACATACGTATATATACTTGTATATATGTTTAAACACAAAAGTTCCGCAATTCATCTCACAAAAAGCTATGGTTGCAGTTCGTAGTCTAAAATTTGTCCCTTGATAAATATGATGCCAGTTTTACTATGAAATATACAAGTTCACTTATCATAGAAATATGAAATAATCGAATTCAGACTGATTTAATCAACTTTTGGTAGCCGGTCGATGAACATACATATATATGTGTATATAATTATATATTGACGCTGTTCAGCTGATGATCTCGTTTACTGCCGCCTCAAAACTCCTTTCACTTACACTTGTTTGGCCAAAATATTGCAAACATCAAAAATGCCAAAAGAGACTGAGTAATCGGCGAGTGTCAGCGTTGAGTTGTTGGACAAAGAAAGCAATTTAACCTAAATAATACAACTTTAGAAAGTTTGCGTAATAAAGATTTCATTATTGGATAACTCACTGATTGCTGCGTGATTAATAAGTACCTTGTATATATGTATATACTTATAAACATACTAATATATTTCAAACACCTCGTTACATAGTATATATTAACTTTAGGCTGGATGTTCAAATAAGGAGATAAATTGAGGTTAGATGATATAAGTTGTTTTAAAACGTTGTCCAATATTCCGGAAAAATAATGTTTGTTAAAATTTTTTTTTAATTACAATTTTAAAACAGGTGTAACCCCACCTAAAACTTCAAATAATTAAAATATTTTCTAGCTAAAAAATGTTTTATTTTTTTATCAGGTGGCAACGCTAAAAAAATATTTCAACTCTCTTCGTTTTGATACACACATGCAAAATTAATTCGTTTATTTTAACAATTTTATGTATTTAAATTTTCGAATTAGCTGGCAACTCTAGCAAAAACTTTACTCATATTGCAACATGTTTATTTAACTACACGTTTTTTAAGTTTGACATCTTCATTGTAGAAATTGGCTTGTCATATAAATTTCTTTAAATTATATACTTTTTAACAGTTGGCAACACTTTTAAAAAATATTTTCCATTGTAAGTAGTTTTAAAGTTTTCACTCATGAAATAGATACATATGTATATTTGAACATTGTTTTTATATTAATACATTTTTATTTTATTTAATTTTGTAAACATGTGGCAACCCTGCAAATATTTTTTGAACTCTCTTCGCTTTGATACACACCTACAAAAATAACAATAACTTTATTAAGCAATTTTAATTTTTAAATCTTTTGAATGGTTTAGCAACTCTAGCCAAAACTTTACACGACCTGAAATCTTTTTATTCAATTACAACTTTTTATCAGCTATTTCGTTTTGATAAAATTAGTACTAAAATTGGTTTAAGCTGTGATTTACTTGTTTAAATTAAATTATTTTTAACAGTTGGCAACACTTTTAAAAATATTTTTGATTGTTGGTGCTTTTAAGCTTTACAATCATTAGATATACTACATACCTACAAATTTTAACATTGTGCTTATATTTATACATTTTTATTTAATTTGTTGTTTTTAACAGATGACAACCCTACAAATATTTTTTGAACTCTCTTCGCTTGTACACACACTTACAAAAATTTTATTTTAAAAATTAAAATTCGATTTATTTATTTAAAATTTTTTATGAGCTGGCAACTCTACCCGAAACTTTGCACATCTTTATCGTTTTTTCTCTTTGATATACTCATACAAAAATAATTTATTAATTAAAAACAATTTTATTTGTTTAAAATTTTTTCTGATCTGGCAACTCTATCCAAAACTCTACACAAATTTATCGCTTTGATGCAGTCATATACAAATAATTCATTTATTACAATAATTTTATTTATTTAAATTTTTTTTAAAGTTGGCAACTCTACTCAAAACTTTACTCAACAGTAACTATTTTTTGGTTTGTTACAGTACAACTTTGTCTATCTTGAAAATGCTTGTATTGTAGTTTTTTCTTATTTTACTTAAAGTTTTCAAACAGGTGGCATCATTTTTTTAATCAAACGGTTTCTATTTTGAACCATTGAAATATTACACCGAACAGCGCGAAAAAATATATAAAAAAGCTTAGCTTTCAGCTATCATATTGGCAAGCGTGATGAAATTTTGTTACGTAACACATTTACGTTGCAGTCAAATAGTTTTGGAAACGTGTATAAAGTACCATCGTTTCGTTTTTAAAGTAGATTATATTGAATAATCCATATTTGTATACTCTAACTAATTATTTGTATAATTACTGCCGTTCAAAAAGGGTGCTGAGTAGTAGAGTAATGAGCTTATGTAATCCACAACATTAATTTGGTTCTATTTTTATGCATTATTGATTAGGGAGGTCTGACTTCGTTCCTCTCTCTCTCTCTTCTCCGTCCTAGATAAGCATGCCTTCTTCTATATGAGCTGTTTGTAGTATTTTGTAGCTATTTAATACATTTCTCTGCATAATCCAGCTTCAATAGTACTCACTACTTTAGCAAATAACAGTAAAAAAATGAAAAAAAATGTTGGTTAACATGCTACTAACACAAGTGTCGTTACATAATAACTACTTTGCATAAGTAAACAGTTATCAAACGAACTTTTTGTTTACACAAGTGAATGATTCAAATGATTATATTACTTTCGAGATGCCAGCGTTAAGCAAATTTTATATATAAGCTGGCAGGTATGCATGCATGTATGTGCATATGTTTTTATAAAAGTAAAGACATGTAAGCGTACTAAGTGAACTGTTTGAGGGGACCTGCTAAAAGTAATGAAGCGAAAAGCGGCGCAAATACACTAAAACGAGCAATAAAAGTGAAATAAAAGTAATAACATACAAAAATCGCAACAACTAACATATGCCAAAATAACGCAAAAACACAAAAACAAATACAAATGTATGTATGTGTGCGTTTGATAGTAGCCAAAGTAGCCAGTTGTCCGAGGCAGCGTCAACAAGAGAAAGTCGAAATGGTGCAAATTTGCGTTAAACTCTTTTTTCTTTTGAAATTTATATTTTTGCATTTTTTTGCATTGGTTTTTGCTCTTATGTTTTGTTTTGCTTTTGCTTTTTCCTTTTTCCTTTTTTAATTTTTATTTTTTATTTCTACCGCATTTCGCCGCTTTGATTTGCTTCGATTGTACGCTCAACTGACAATACGCTTAAATGGATGCCGGCAACAGCACGCATCATATAACAACAACAACAGCAATACTGAAAACTCACCCAACAACAAAATATTGAAACAAATTTATGTCATTAATAGAAAGACCACGCCAATTGAGGAAGCAACTGGCACATAGCAATTAAAGAGTGGTAAAAAAGCCAAAACAAAAATGAAAATAGAAACATTTATAAATAACTACTAATTCGAATTTAAAAAAGTGATTTATGAAGTCTTCACAGCTATGCAATTTTGAAAAAAATTAAACATAAATTGTTTAGCTAAAAACCTTTGAGCTCCAATTAATATACATATGTATGAGCAGTTTGATAGGAAAAATTTTACGGAAAAACACTGGAATTAAAAAAAAAATTATTAAGAAATTTTAGAAAATTAAAATAAAAATAAAAAAATAAAAAAGATTACAATCAAACACAAAAAATACAACAATAATTAATGTCTAATATATTATTATTAAATATTAAAACAAATACCCTAAATAATTAAAAACTGAAAAATTAAATTATTATTTCTTATGAAAAATTTAATAACAATTTAGAAATTTAAAAGAAAAATGATGTGATATTATTAAAAATTAATAAAAAGAATTTAAAATACCAAAGACTAAAATTGAGAAAAAAATAAAAAGTAATAAAAATGTAAAAAAATCAAAACATATAACAGAAAATTAAAGCCGTAATCTAGATCAATTTTGCTTTTGTACTTTATTATTTTTTGTATTAAGAAATTAGACATTTTTTTTCAATTTATTATTTTTCTTATTTTTTCTCAAATTTAATTCTATACCAAAAATTTTTGGAAATTATTATACATAAATTAAAATAAATAATAAAAAAACAAAAAAATATAAGAACAGTAAATTTAAGGAAATTAAAGTGAATAAGCAGAAAATATTGCAAATTCAAATAATAAAACCGAAATAGAAATGATTAAAATAAAGCTGAAGGCCTCGTAGCCAGTGCTGCGTTTATGTATTTATATAATAAAACTCTTTTGTTATATGAATTATTATAAATAAATAAATAAAAAATTGTTAATAAATTTATAAAAAATATAAATTTAGTACTTATATTTAAAATTAAAATTAAATAAATAAAAAAATTAATCCGGAAATAATAATTAGCTAATATTAATATTTATGAAAAATAAAATATAATACATTTTTAAAATATATGAAGATTTGAATAACAATGAAATTAAAAAAAAAAAATAAATAAAAAGCTGTAAAATAATATGTCAAATATGAAAACTTTAAAAGTAAAATTTTTAAATTCAAATAAAACATTGGCAATTGTAAAATATTTAAATTGAAAAAGATATGGCAAACAAACTAATAGAAAATTTTACCTTATTATAAATATTGCTATAGACATTGTGACAAAGTACCGGGAATTATAAATAAAACGCAAAATTTTTAATTATTCATCAATATTTAGTTTGCCGCTTTAAAGTAATCCCCACCACTTTTTTCCAGTCCTCGAAACACTTTTTATAAGCACTTTTTGGGATAGCCTTCAGCTCCTTCAGCGAATTTTTTTTTATCTCTTCGATCGACTGAAAACGGGTTCCACGGACCGGCTATTCAGTTTGGGGATCAAGAAAAAATCACACTGTACCAAATCTGGTGAATACGGTGGTTGATCTATGGTGTTCATTGCGGTTTTGGCTTTAAATTCGGTCCGAATCTTGGCTCGATGCAGAGTTATATTATCATTATCCATGAATTGTTCTTCCACAATTGCGGCCGTTTTAGACGGATGTTCTAACGCAAACGCCTTTATACGGCCAAATAGAACTCCTTATTGACTGTTCGTCCTTCCGTATTAAATTCATTTAAAAAAACAATCAGCATTACCCAAAATATCCACAAAAATAATTAGAACAGACTCGCGAGAGATGTCGAGCTCGCTTGCCATCTCTCTAACACTTGCCTCGATTTTTAAGCAATTTATCGTTTACTATTTTAATATTTTCATCAGTGGAAGAGGTCGAAGATCGTCCAAAACTAGGCATGTCCTCAACGATTTCTCGTCCGTCTCGTGGGCTTGTATTTTTGATATAACTGAATCACCATAAGCCATTTCCAACTTTCTCAACGATTCCG
Organism: Bactrocera tryoni; assembly: GCF_016617805.1. Lineage (NCBI taxonomy): Eukaryota > Metazoa > Arthropoda > Insecta > Diptera > Tephritidae > Bactrocera > Bactrocera tryoni. Next base: position 67,377,344 of record NC_052502.1, on the reverse strand, counting down.
CACAAGAAATTTGGTTAAAAATACAAAATTTGAGACAAATTCTTTGTTCGGTATTTTTATTCTAAAAATCAATTAAGGACTGTCCTACCAATTTTTATAATTTTTTTTTATATATCATTTACTCGGGGAATTAAGTTACAATTTCCGGGTATTTTGCCACAATGTAAATACATAAATGAAGAAAATAATGTTTATATAATTAAACAAAAAAAAAAAAGTGGAAAGATGATACAAAATCAAATGGTTCTTATGATTAATAAAGAAAAGCTTTATAGATAAAAGATAGAGATGAAAAATTTTAAAAACAAAAAATAAATAGATAGAAATAAATATAACAAATTTATTTACTTCAAAGATTAGAAAATATATAAAAATTTTAAAATTGAAATTGAGAAAAAAATTAATAAAATAAAATAGCTGTTTAAAAATATTAATATTAAAAACAAAACTTACAATTATGTCTATAAAAAAATATTAAAAAAAAAATGAAAGAGGAATAAATATTAAAAAATACAAAATTCCTTTTAAATAAATGAAAATAATATATTCTTAAAAAATAATACAAAGTAAATTCACGATTAAAAACTTATTAATTGAGAAGAAAGGAATCTAAAAATAAGCAAAATAATGCAACAAATTAAAAAGCAAAAAAAAAATAAAATATATTGAAAAGTAAACCAAACTAAATTATAAATTGGAAAACATATAATAATTTGAAATAATGTAGACCAAAATTTATAATAACTTTTAAAAATTAATCTCACAAAACGAAGAAGCGAAGTTGTCAAATAAAACATTTCCACTTGAGCACACACGCATAACGAGCAATTATGTATAAGTATTTATATGCCTACAACGCACATCAATTAAAAAGATGCGTAATTTCTTTACTTTATCTGCTTTTGCCTAGAAATGCAGTGAGGCGCGTGATAAGCGTTTTATACATTTTAGATTAGAGCACAAGCACATACACATATGCGCCTATACACATGCCAATACATTTGTTAATGTATGCATGCTTCTATTACTGTGAGCACCGAGTCGTCGTGTTTAGCAGCGAGTTCGCTGCTTAAGTCTTTTGTGAAGGTCGTTGGGGTTCGTTAGATGTGTGTTTTTCTTGCATGAATTTGCAGCTGTAGCATTTGATTTTGAGATTATTACATAAAGAATGGAGTTTTCAATCACAACGATTTCAAAATCATACGAATTGGTTTAGCTAGTATTGTATGCTTGTAATGATAATGATTTAATGACATGGGAATGTGTAAGCTGGAATTGGTGCACGACATTAAATAGTAGTCCATGGAAAGCACGACATGAAATGGAGTAACGACATACAATTTTCGAACTGGAAAGCTAAACCGTCCCGGCTTAAAACTGAAGTAGATATCGCTTCATAAACAGGAAGTGTTTACTCCCTATAAAGAAGACTGGAATACAGGAAACTTGTAGAGAAAATTTGCTTCCGGTTCAATAAGAAATTTTGCAAATGCAAAGAAGCAAAATGATACAATGGAAGAGGGACATAATTCAGGCGAATTTTAGTACAGGCAGAGATCAGATATAAACTAACGGTACCATATTTCCGGCGCGAATATCAAACAGAAAGTTATAATCGGAAAAGGTGATCAAAAGGTAGGGCCGTATGCCCCGAAGCAAAATAACGATACCAAACTTCCGGGTTGGAGGTGAAAAAGGAAGTTGAGAACCGGAAACGGAAACGTAAACGAAAAAGCGGAAAGGTACAACGGAAGTGCAACATAATTTGTGCAGTATGTTAGTATAAACTGGGGAAAAAAAACGGTACCAAATTTTTGGGAAGGAAATTTTTGAAAAGGGACAAACTGAACCGGAAATAAAAAACAATGCCATATTTTTGGTTTGAAATCAAAACAGGAAAATACGAACCGGAAACGTAAATTATCGGATGTACTCTGTACAAAACAACAATTGTTGTATACAAATTTATCAAAGCGACCACTCTAATTGCCAATGAAGCAAAGCGAAAGTTTATAAAACAGTTTTGAGTTATTTTTTTGCATCATAAATCAAGTTCTTGTATGAAGAAGTTTCATTTGTGAAGCGTATTTTAGCTTCGGATCAACCGATCTTAAAATTTTTTCTTATACTATATATTTAAAAGAATTTCAGCGGAATTTATGCAATCTGCGAGTGATTCCTCAGTTGAAATTTCTTCCAAGTTGCTGCTACTAAATCGAAATTGGTGGCAACGCTGTATCTATTAATAAAATATTACAAATCTACAACTAGTTTGCAACTAAAAATAATATTGAAATGAGTTTGCTTTGCCGGCTAAGCGCATTAGACTGAAATCCGTCATTGCAAGTTTGTGTCTTAAGTCTTCGGTTTTCATTTTCAAGCGACTCTCACTCAAGTGACTTTGCGCAATAAACGAAGAAACAAACACGCACAACTGTCACCGACAAGTTGGCCACTTTTTTACGTAGATGACTGGGTAAATGCTAGCTGGCGGTTTATCATTAGTGGCACAGCCGAGTGCAAACCTAAATTAAGCAGCAACGAGTGAGGAAATGCAGGCTGTTGCATGTACGCAAGCAAATTGAGGCGCGTTGTAAATAAGTGCCAGGCGATAAACAAATAAATGGCTGTGTGTATGTAAGAAATGACGTATATATGTATCGTGTGTGTATATGTAGAGAAGAAGGCACATGTGTGCAACAAGTGCGTGGCAAATGCATGCAATGCTTGGTGGCAGCGGCGCTAAAGCGCATTAATTAGCTTGAAGTAACGCTTGTTAAAGTTTTTTTTCGTGGGTTATTATGTAAATGGCTGATATGAAGTGTCTGTCACGCATTGAGCAAATTGGAGATATTTATTTGTTGGTGATAGAAAAGTTTTTCAGCTGTGGCAAAGTGGCTGCTTGGTCCGCTGAATGATAAATATACAAAAATTTTCACAAAAAACTACAAGAAAAGTGAAGAAATGCAGAAAATATTAAAAAAAAAGTAAATTAAGTCTTCTGCAATTCATGTTGGTAATCGCCACTTGTAATTATATGTATACACTGCGGCACAGCAGGCGCCCAACCACCGCTGTCTGCTCACCATTGATTGATTTGTCTGCCGCGCTGTAAATTACAAAAGCAGAATTTGAGAAATTGTGCAACAAATTGCTCTTTCACTCATTTACAATCACTGTTTACTATATATCATCTACTCATAACTTTTTTTACGCTCTTTTCACTCTCTTTTGAGTTAGTTTGTTTTATGCCGCCGGCATTGATTTGCTGTTCCAACAGGTGTCTGCTCTTGTGAGTGCATTGCACTCATGTTTTGTTGTTGTTATTGCTGTTGTAATAGCTTGTTGTTAATTGCCAATTAGTTGTTGTTGGGTGTGTGTATGTTTATTGCGTCAATTGCATGCATTCGCGGCGCTTCTGTTGACAAGTCTATGGTCAAGGTGGGCCGCTCCTGCGCATTAGCATAGCTGTGTTGTAAAAATTCGCTGAAGAAATTGGTTTAAGTATTTAGTAATCGATATGTGTATGCAAATTTGCAGATTTACGATACAGGCGCAAGTATTTCAGCTATATTTGAGTTGGCTTTTGGTTAATCTACTTGCCTATTGCTCTGCACTAAACGCAAATGAGCGTGTAAATTAAAATTTTTTTGCACTTTTTGTTTTGTTTTGTAAACGAGATTCTCATGAATATTTATAATTCATATAAAATTATAATAGATATCAGTAATATGATGTAAAATGTAAGGTAAATCTTCCAATGAGTGAAAAAAATCAGAAAAATAAGCGCATAACATTCTCAGCATCGCGATAAAGACTGTTTACAGCTCGTTTCCACGACAGTCGGGTCTATGTAACCGTAACGGACACGGATTTTTATCCGACCAAAGACTGCTAACACGGCGGATTTCTCTTACTACAACAGCAACTGTTTGCAGCTAACGGTACTTAATTTTTATGCTGCATTTCCATAAAAAGCGCCACAAGAATTATATTCAATCGAAATATTACTTAAATTAACCTTAGCTCAGAAGTAAACTTCAAGAGATGCATACTACATACTTATTTAATAACTGTCGGATAATTGTTTAGTGAGTTATTAGATTTTGTATCAGCGAATTTTAAAATTTGTATAAAAGATAAACGAAACAAAACACGGTTGCACCGAAGCTAGAATCCCTTCACAAATAAAACTTCTCCAAACCAGAATTTGATGTTGATTGTTCAGTTTGCATGGCAGCTATAAGCTATAATACTTCGATCTGGAACATTTTTTCAAATATTATAGCGTTGCCTTAGGCAATAGTCTATATCGTATTTCGTGAAGATATCTTGGCAAATAAAAAAGTTTTTCTTACAAGGACTTGATTCCGATCGTTGAATTTGTATGGTAGCAATATGCTATATTGATCTGATCTAAACAATTTCTTCGAATATTATACCGTTGCTTTGCAAAATAATCCATGCCGAGTTTCATGAAGATACATTTTCAAACAAAAAAGTTTTTCATACAAGCATTTGATTCCGATCTTACAGTGTGTATGACAGCTACATGCTAAAGTAGTTGGATACCAGCGGTTACGACAAATCAGTTGCTTCGCGGGGCGAAAAGAATATTTGAAAAATTCCAGATTGATATCACGAAAACTGAAGGACTAGTTCGCGTATATACAAATCGACTCAGCTCGTCATGCTGACCATCTTTATATATATAAATCTTCTGACCGTGTGTTTGTAATTGAACTGCTCCTAAACGGCTGGACCGATTTTGATGAAATTTCTTGTGTGTGTTCAAGGAGATTCGAGAATGGTTTAGATTCACAATTTGGTCCACTGGAAAATGTTTTTTTAAATTAATTTTTCATTTGTAATAATTTTGGAATGTTTGACCGATAGATTGCGCCACCATCGCAGTATCCAATATTCAAACCTTAAATTGGCGTAAACGTGCAATAAACAAAACGATGCCAAAGTAAAAGGCGACATCTGTAGACAAGTTTTCATAACGTGGACAGAGTTGTTCGTTCTTAAGTAATAAATTGGGTGATTCAATACATCTAAGGGTAGCTATAACATTTTTTTCATACCTGCTAACTATTGGAGGGGGTATCTTGACAGGCAATTTAAAATTGCAAACGATCTGGCATAAAAAAATGGCGGCCTAACTGAAGTGTTGATAAAAAGGTCTATTAAAATTTGAGATATACAGAAATCTTTTCGAAACATTGCAAGACTGATGCCATAACCTTGTCAGCCTATATTTTGTCTTTCCACGCTTGAGAACCGTTTCTTAATATGCAGTCCACCAGGCTGACAATCGATTGGACTCGATTCTCTCTGGATTCTTATAACTTCCTGGCAAACTTTATATACCCTCTTCTGGGTATAAAAAACCCGCAAATTTATAAATTGTAGTGAAACAAGATATAGTATACGGGATTTGAGGAAAAAGTTTTGAGAATTTTCGCGTGATACGTGTATTCGATTTTCGATTGTTTTGTTGCGTTATAATGGTACCAATATCACTTATTTTTAAAGAAAAGGTCGGCAATTTTGAGATTTTAGTTAATTTTTGACAGCTATTTTTCTTGAACGCGTTTTGCTTGATATTTGATTTTTGTACCAAAATTACTCACTATTGACCAAGATATTGAACTCAGTCCGCGACGAAAAGATCTGCTCCAGAGGGTCATAACCCGTGACATATCGTGGGTATGACGTGGAAACCAAAGCTCAATTATCCCAATGAAAACTGTCGCATGGGCCAAGCCGAAAAAAGCTTGCTAAGTTAGGTCCAATGAAAATAGTTTCTTCGTTTGCAGAAGCGTCGTCCATCGAAAGTTCTTGTGAGGCCAGCAACTGGCATCCATCAATACTTTTTTGGTCTCACCGCATGGGCGCCGATTGAACAACGGGTGGTTAAAATAACTAAAACCAGGATAAACTTGTTGAGAGCAATGAGCTCATGAGATCATGATACTCGAAGCGAATCCAGGTTTAAAACCGTTAAACACTAACAACTCGGCAGTTTTTTCTAATAACTTCAGCGTTAGGTTTTGACATTAAGGTGGAGATTTTTCTTTTATTGAAAAAGTGATGGCTGAAGCATGAAAAATGGTGACACAGTTTAATAATTGAATATTACGTTGATATTTGAACAAGAATATGCTGATATCCCGAGTTTCTTGCAACTTTATATACTTACTTCTGGGTAGAAAAATCTAGAAAATCAACTAAAATTAGGCTCCTGCAAAGCATCTTCAACTGTGAAGGCTATATGGCGTTCGATGCTCCGATACGTATATAAGCCTATCATCTCTTAATATCTACCTTTTAGAATTGTACAAAATCCTTTGAGAACCGTAAAAATTTAAAGAAATTCTTGGTATTTTGGCACTCATTCAAAACAAAAGATAAAAAACAATAATTAAGTTGAAAATAATTTACGAGCGATGCGAGGTCAAGAAGAGGAAATGGTAGGGTCTGGCTGAGTTTTTAAGTATTTAATAACGGTTTATATCGATTTCCGGAAAAACTATGAGTTGTATAGAAAAAAGTTAGTTGACAAAGTTGTAGGCAATAGAAAGGTCTACAACTTTTGTACTAAAACCTTTTACACAGAATCTTAAATTTTATGTGAAAAACTCAAATATCACATGTTTTTGGGTTTTTTATTTTTAACTTTTACAAAAAAAAATTATTTCTCGAAAGTTGATGTAGACTTACACTCTTATTTCCCAAACATACAGTATTTTCTTCTTCTTCTTCTTCTTCTTGGTATTTTGGTTGTATTTAAAATGTTAGGGAGGAAACCTTATTTCGATATAAAATCGATATCGACAAAAAAACCCTAATTTTCAAGGAAAAATTATCTAGTAAATTTTTCAGAAAACTGTAAAAAAACATTTTTAGTCCGAAAGTATTAGAATGAGAAAACAGAGGTAATTCAACGCTCTTTACCTCACACGCCTACTCTAAATCTTCATTTAACTCAATCAATGTAAAGAAAGTTAGGCAATGTTTTCATTTCGGCTAATCCTCTAAAGAAGCGCTAATACATATAAAACGAATGACAAGGAATTCGCCTTGAATCATATGTATGTATATATAAAGCCAGGTCAGAGAACACTCACACTTTTAATATAAATATAGAGTTCTGGACTTAAGGAATTATTGATGAATTCCAAAATAGAGCAAGAAACCTGCAATTTTTTGTCTTGAAAGGTCTTAAAGCTAAATCCTAACATCTCTCATTTCCTCACGTGGAATAACTCAAGTTTCCACTACTCAAATATGTCTAATTCCACTCAAATACTCATTTGATTGAGTCAAATTAAAATAAGCTACTCACTTGCTGCCAAACACCAGCTCAGTGCAGCACATTGCCACAGTGCAGACAGCAGTTGAATATCGGAAGGCAACGCGTATGGTTTGAACAAAAGCGAATAGCGGTTAAACTGTTAACAAAAAGAACGCAATCAAGCCGCCTGTGAAGTAATATTGGCTAAGTGACAACCAGTGAAGTGTGTGATGAGGTGAGGCAAAGCGCGCAACGGCCAAGACCCAGAAAGTGCTAGCAAACGAGTCAATAAAGTCAATAGTGTATGCATTTGCTACAACAGCAACAACAATAACGACAAATTGTAGCAAATAAAGAAAGAAGCGTACGGCAAGTTTTAACAAAACAAGCGTTGCGCATCAAGCAACAAATAAAACCGTTAATAAAGTGCGTATGAATTGGTGTGCTTACTTGCAAATTCCATTTGTTTGTGCTTGTGTGTGTGTGCTGCCGATAATATAACATTTAAAAGTAAAATAGCTAATAATTATTACAGTTTGGGGTTTTTTGTTACAAATTGTGATTGTGCGGCAACGATACAAAGTTGTGCGGTGACTGCCAATCGGAGCGTTGTAACGAAAGCGGGCTAAACAAATATTGCTGTGATAGTTTCATTGTGTTTGTTTTTATGCCTACCCAAAAGGCATAACTGAATTGGTTGAGTGGTGACTACTAGTGCCAATACAAAAGCCAATGGTTCGATGATGGCCGACCGCGCGGCTGGCAACGCTTGAATTGTTCGCACTGAAAAAGGCTTGTAATGCTGGCTGCTTACTTGGTCAGCAGTTCAGTGGGCAAACGAAATAAATCATTAGTAATTAATATGTACACGATAAAACGCTGAAAGAGTGCATAAAAACAACAAAAATGAATAATATGAAAATAAAATGTTTGTATTAAATTTCTGCGATTTTTTACCAAAAGTTATTAATTAAATGTGTTAACTGAATTTGTGACTGGTGTTAATAAAAGTTTATGGCAGCAAAAGTGAAAGTGTGTATGACTAAGAAATTAGTGGAATTTCGATACTGGAAGTTGTTTTGAAAAAATAGATAGAATAAAAAGTTATAAAGCTAATAAATAAATTAAAACGAACTAAATTAAATTAATTTGAGTTGAAGTAAAATATATTAAAATAAAATAAAATTGAATTAAATTGAATCAAAATAAATTAAATTGAATTAAATTAAATTAAATTGAATTAAATTAAAGTTAAATTAAACTAAATTAAATTAAATTAAAGTTAAATCAAATTAAATTAAATTAAATTAAATTAAATTAAATTAAATTAAATTAAATTAAATTAAAATTAAATTAAATTAAATAAAATTGAATTAAATAAAATAAAATAAATATAAAATAAAATAAAATAAAATAAAATAAAATAAAATAAAATAAAATAAAATAAAATAAAATAAAATAAAATAAATAAAATAAAATAAAATAAAATAAAATAAAATAAAATAAAATAAAATAAAATAAAATAAAATAAAATAAAATAAAATAAAATAAAATAAAATAAAAATAAAATAAAATAAAATAAAATAAAAAAATAAAGAAAATAAAATGAAAAATAAATATAAATAATTAAATAAAATAAACCAAATAAAGTACAATAAATAATTAATTGGGAAAACATGCCAGTTAGGTAAAATATACAAAAATACAAAATAAAATAAAATAAAATAAAATAAAATAAAGTACAAGAAAAAAATAATAATTAATAAGAAAAAATTTGCGGAAATGCAAAAAATAAAACACAACAAATTAAAAAAAAAATAAAATGGATAAAACAAAATAAAAATAAATATATAAAATTAAATTTAAATAAAACAAAATAAAACAAGAAAAAACATTAACTTCGACTGCATTGCAGTTAATTTACCCTTCACAGGCACATTTCTTTTAGTAACTATGTTTTCAGTTTGTATGGAAGCTATATGCTATAGTAATTCGACTTGAACAATGCCCTTGATTCCGTTCGTTTGGTTTGTATGTCAGCTATATGCTATAGTTAACCGATCTGATCACTTTCTTCGGAAATTACATTGTTGCTTTAGAAAATAATCTGTCCCAAATTTCGTGAATATATCTTGTCAAATGCGAAAGTTTTCCATACAAGCCCTTGATTCCGTTCGTTCGGTTTGTATGGCAGCTATATGCTATAGTTAACCGATCTGAACACTTTCTTCGGAGAATACATTATTGCCTTAGAAAATAGTCTGTACCAAATTTCGTGAGTATATCTTGTCAAATGTGAAAGTTTTCCATACAAGAACTTGATTCCGATCGTTCAGTTTGTATGGCAGCTATATGTTATTGTGGTCCGATATCGGCCGTTCCGACAAATGAGCAGCTTCTTGAAGAAAATGACGTTTGCGAAGTTTCAAAACGATATCTTAAAAACTGAAGGACTAGTTCGTATACATATATACAGACAGACAAACGGACAGACAGACGGTTATGGCTAAATCGACTCAGTTCAACATACTGATCATTTATATATACTTTATAGGGTCTCCGACGCTTCCTTATGGGTGTTACAAACTTCGTGACAAACTTAATATACTCTGTTCAGGGTATAAAAATGTACTAACCTCACATTACTTTAGGAATGCGATCCCTTTTGCTCATTAAAAGAACTACACCTTCGCGCCATTCCGGCATTTGCTGCTTGGCAAAATTAGTGTTGGTATTTCGGGATAATTCCCCATTTTGATTCGCTCTCCAGCATAACGCTGCGTGCGTACTCATTGCCATCGCACACATTTAAGGAATGCCTGTTCAGCGTCGTCAAAGGCATGGCTAGAGTAGCTGTAGTATTAGGAGTTTTATCTAATTTTTTTGAAATATCCGTGGTCAGATAGCAGTTGTGCTGTGTAGAAGTCGCCTACTCCAAATTTTCGATTTGTCCATAGTTTAAATTTCTGATATGTGTGGCCTTAAATCTGCCACGACTTCCATTCTCCCATCTTTATTGCCATGCTGATATCGTTCAATTGCGTTCCTGTCATCTTCAGATACTTTCTTTAGCTCACAGAGTGTTTTTCCTTCGTATGCTTGAGGGTCAATTGGGGAATTATCACTTACAACTAAAATTGTCACCTGACACCTGACACTGTTCGGTATGCTGATGCAACTTTGAGGGCTGATGAATGCAATACGGCCAACATCTTACGACGGTTTTTCTCTTTTACCACATTTGCCTAATTCTCTGCTCGGTATGGTAAAAGGTTGTTAACATTAAGAGCATAATTTTTTCTTGGATGTGTTCCATATGTTGGCCATTAGTCTGCTTAGTTGGGAGGTGAATTTTACTGCCTTTCCTGCGGCGTGCTGTGTGTGTAGCTGGAAAGTTAATTAAGGGTCCAGTCTTACGCTTATAGCCTTGACAGACGGCAGCGTTGATCCGGATTAACTGCGCACTTAATCAGATCCAAATTTGTAGGTGACAGACGGCAGCTATGCGAGTTTGAAACTCTCATAAACAGCTCATTGTCCTTTTTATAATATTTTCAATGAAAATTGATAGAAGATAAACATTACGGTTGTTAGCCGACCAATTTTTACCAAACCATTTTTTATTACAAAAACATATCAACACATTATTTTTAAAACTGCATCAAAACATAGAAGTTTTATTGATATTATATTGAGAATTTGATAAACAGCTGTCAGGGTTGCTTGTATTTCATTCACAATAGATGAAAATTGGCCATTTTTAACAATGTTGCCAACGAAAATCTCACAAACTCCCTAAAATTTTGAGAGTTATTTTTGGATTCAGCAACGGAGTTAGCTGTGGTAACTCCTGAATTAATCCCGAAAAATGCAATTAATCTGGTTTAACGCTGCCGTCTGTCAATGCTATTAGATAGCTAACTGTTTTTTCGTGTGCTTAGAATGTCCATAGTCGTTTGCATACTTACATCGAGGGATACAAACATACATATATGTAAGCTTATTCGGCAGCAGTGGTAAATTGATTAATTTCAATTAAAAAAAAAAAACAAAAAAAAAATAATAAAAATAATTAAAAAATATAAAAATAATTAATTAAACTAATTAATTAAAACATTTAAATAAAAATAATTAATTTATAAAATTATATAAATTAACAACAACAACAAAAAGTTTAAAAATATATTTAATGAATTAAAAAAATTGTTAAGGAAAAAGATCAAGACAAAAAAGAAAAATAAGAGATAAAATAATTAATTAAAAAAAATAAAAAATTAACAGGCAAATTAATTTTTTTAAATTCCGCAAATGTACCTATGCACCTCCGTGCACTTTCGTGGCATATTACTCATACGCCACCGGTTATACAACGCAATTGGGCAATATTTTAATTTGAGCCGCGAAAAATGGAAAGGCCTGCCACAAATGTGCCGAATGCACTGACTAAAAGCTGACTAACACAAAAACAAAACCAAAAGATTAAAATAAAAGTAAAATTGAGTGAAATAGAAAATTCGAGAGGAGTGTCTGATATACATACAGTGACCAGCGACAGACAACCGGTCATTACAAAATAGCAATAACAACTAAGGCGGCGGCTGGAATACAGCTTGACAGTGCAGCGTTGTAAGCAAGTGGCAAAAAGTGCAGAAATCATTGCATGCGATTATCGCTGCATGCAAATGTCTGCATGTATGCCTATTGGAGTGATAGTGACAAATGCAGGAAAAAAATTTAGTGCCGATGTGGCGTTACAGTGTAGCAATCAAATCGGACTTTAAGCTAGTAAACGTAATCGTGCGCTGTTTTAACGGCATGTAGATAAGACTTCATATGACGCATGCTTGAAAACTAGGGCAAATCACAATTTTTGAACACATACATATGCAACATAGTTGCGTTACGCATAAGTTTTTGCAAAAACTCTTTTTGATATTCTTTGCAATATTGTTTTTGCTATAATTTTCTTACTATACTTTTTTTCTATCATTTTATGCACTAATCTCTAAAAACTAATGTTTTCGCAAAATCTTTTCATATTTTTTGCAATAAGCTTTTTTGTCATAATTTTGTTATACTTTTTTTCTATATATTTTCGAAATGACTTTTTTGCTATAATTTTTTCCATAATATTTTGCTAAATTTTAGTTTGCTAAATTTTTTTTTACTTAAAGAAATGTTTTTTTTTGCTATAATTTTTAGCCATGAAACATTTTTGTTCCAAATTTTTGGCATCGTCACGTTTTGCTTTACTTTTTCTGTCATAAAATGCTTTGCTATAGTTTTTTTGACATACAATTTTTCTATAATATAGTAGTTTTATCAATAATGGCAGTTGTTGTAAACAATTTTTGTTTTCGTTTTTTTACTAAATGTTTTTTGTCATAATTTTTTCTATAAATGGTTTGCCATAATTTTTTGCTAGAAATTGGTTGTCATAATTTTTTTGCTATAAATTGGATGCCATAATTTTTTGCTATATTTGTTTGGTTATCATTTTACTTAATAATTTTTTATCAAAATATTTTGTTATAAAAAATCCACTTCTTGGCATCGGCATTATATCTAATTCTTGGCAACAATTTTTGCTTGCTATACTCTTTTTCTCATAATTTTTGCTATAAAGTTTTTATGAATATGTTGGCAGTAAATTTTGTGATTTCGTCTTTTTTTGCCATGAAGTTTTGCCATAAAATTGTTGCCATAATTTTTTAACCCAATTTTTCGTTATACGTGTTTTTACACTATATCATGTTTTACTATATTTTTTCGCCATTCAAGTGTTTGCCATAATTTTTGTTATAAAATGTTTACCATAATTTTGTCCCCATATATTAGTATGTCATAAATTTCTTTTTTTAATTGTTTTTTGCTATCAAATTGTAAAGACTTGTTTTATCAATTGGTTTATCCCACTCATTCGCATTAGATAAGGAAATCCGCATGTTCGCCGTAAATCCACTAACAGTGCAAGACAAGTATTACAAGATTGCCAACATATCCAATTTTTGCTGCTGTCCCGAGAAAAAAAAACCTCATAGCAAGTTTAACTAAGCTCAGCTGCCGTGTTGTTGTTGCTTTACAAGTTACTGGCTTGTTTGTTTGATTGCTTCTATTGGTTTCTTCCCTAATAGCGCTGCATTTACTTTGTTTGCCGTTGATTTATAATTGCAAAAGTGACAGCGAACCACAAGAAATCGATACAATAACAGCTAAAAAATACCGTTAATTAAAACCCATACACATTTAATATTAAAGCAAACAACATAAACCGACGCCAACAACAAGGCCCAACGAACGCTATACAAGGAAACTGGACACCATTTCTTAAGCGGTAAGTTGCTGTAATCTGTAGCGTTTGCTGGTAAAGTGGATAATTTTATAAGGAAGTTGCCGTTTGTGATTGAAAAACGCAGTGTGTGCGTGAAAAAGTATGCATATACAATTCAGCAAAAACTATAGTAAATTAAATATTAATTTTTGCGTGTTTTCCGTGGGAATGTCGCCGCAGTTCGGTAACTCAGATGGTGTGAAAATAAGTGACATGAGATAAACGGTAGAAAAATAGTCGCAGTTTAAATTTATTCAAAAAAATTTAATGAAAAATTGATTAGTAAGGCGTCAATTATTCCATAGCAAGCAATTTGCAGTAAAATTTTCTGACTTCTTGTGCACTTTTTATTATTATGAATTGAATAATAAGTACTAACAATCGATTTGATATGGGAAATTATCAAAAATATAAAATTTTTATGAGTTGAAAAATTTTTTAAGTGCTTGGAAGCTTTACTTAAAAGTATGCAGAGCACTTAGTTTTTGACTGCTACGAAAAAGTCTTTAAAAACAGCTTTTAATATGCAGTTATATAATATTGTTATTGCTAGTATTGCTTAAAATTCGCCTTTAAAGAAATTTGAGATTATCTTTTTTTAATTAGACCGATATAGCAATTTTTTCTATAACACTTTGTACAACAATCAGCATTAATCAAATTGAGAACCTGCTGCAAAGACCAATCTTAAGTGGTAATATTTAATCCTATCAAAATGTTATTATTTATTTCAAAGCAGAAGAAATAAATTATCAAGAACAACAAATCATCTTCCTTAAGACAGATACTTTACTTGCCAAAAGAAACTATTTGATTAAGATACTGATGTTATGTTTTTTCTTTAGCATTAATAGTAAGCCGAAATATTTAAATACTAATGCCTTATAGTGAATGTTATAACATACATATGTGAATTTCACCTAAAATAAATTTCCTATAATTTTTGTGCTATAATATTTTTAATACCTTCCCATAATTTCTTGCTATAAAAAAAAATTACTATATTTTTTTTTTCCATAGTAAAATAAATAATTGCTTTATAACGATTTGACTTACATTTTTGCATAAAAAATATTAACAAATTTAAATATTAACATTCACTTTTGCAAAAAAATAGCTATAATTAATCTATTTTTCTCCTATATTTTTGCAATAAATTTATATATTAACAAAAAATTATCATAAAATGTTTTCCATAAATTTGATTTGCTATAATCATTTTCTTACATTAATTTCTAACAGAACGTAAGAAAACCAGAACGTAAATATGTATGAAACTTGATTATACTTCGTTTAAATTTTTTTGTTTGCTATAATTTTTTTACCAAACATTTTTATAATTACAAAAATTACATTACTTGACAAATCTGAGGGAAAAATTTGCGACTGATATGCTAAGAGGTTTGTGAGGTACTTGAAGAGTCTTGATTTCGAGTTTTAGTTCAAAATTTTTCCAGCGTGTGTTAGAAATTTTTTACTATCGCTTTCGGCTTTAGCAACCAAAATAAGCAATAAACAGCCTCTAACTTTACTGCAGCTAAATGACTGTAAGCTACTTCTCTAATTTTGTATTTGCTATAAAAATATAGAAATTTATAAATTTTGCAAAGAAAAAATTAATTACTCCGTATACTAAATAGTACATACATATGTAGTATGTCTGTTATTATAAGTTTAATATTTAATTATATTTCGTTATAATTTTTATTTGTTTCACATTTGTTGGAATAATTTTTGTGGGTTTAATTTTTTTTTCACAATTTTTGCTATAACACTTTTACCATAATTTTTTGCTATAACATTATTACCATAATTTTTTTGCTATAACAACATTACTAATATTTTTGGTATGCATTCTTAACATTATCATTGTATTTTGTGTGCTATAAAATGTTTGTTGTAAATATATTGCCATCATTTGTTTGCTATAATAATATTGCTGTAATTTACATATTTTGTATTTTGAGTTCAAAAACTTTCTATCACAGGCTTAACATTTCACTATATTCCGTAATAATATTTATTTGCTTCACATTTGTTGAAATAATTTTTTTGGTTTTAAGTCATCATCATTTTGAGTGCGCTATATAATCATTGCTATAAAAATATTTTTTTCCCTTAAAATATCTTCTCTGACATTATTATCATGATCTGTGTACTATATAATCATTGCACTAAAAATAGTTCCTTATTTTTTTTGCTATAAAATATTTACTAAAAAATTAAAAAAAAAAAATGTTTTCTGAATTTTACTGCTATACTACTTTTAGACAGCAAATGTAAATGTTGGATACCATAATTCTTTTCTAACATTTTGTGCTATAAAATTGTTTTCAGCAAAGGTTTTGCTATATATACGTACATTTTTTGACCAATGTTTTATTACTGGTTTATTCAAGCCTTACAAGTATCTGAACAGACTTAAACTTTGGTGTAATTTATCAATTTCCCATCGGAAAACCGATTATATGCATGCAATACATTTTTTTAAAACCATTATGCCTTCGCTAACAAACTAGTAAACATATTAAATATATTTCAGTAAAAAGCAGCCACTTCAATCAGTCAAAAATGATAACCGCAAAAACCGCAACCACTAATTTGCCATTTTCTTGCTTGCGCGATTTAAAGGAAATGCACATGCTGGTAATAAATAACAGTAATATGTTTTTATAACTAATATGCATAGCAAAATGCAAAAGAAACTCGCTTTGCACACGAAAGACTTAAGTGACAAACCCGGTTTTTTCATATTTCATAGTTGCTTAGTGGTAAATTGCGGTTTTTGCACGGATGTTATTAAATATTTTGCTACAAATAGCTGCGATAAAGGAGAGCTCAATTTGCAAAAGTTATGAAACATAGAAAGTTAGTTTTAACCATATTTTGAGGTAAAAAGGTATAAACTATTAAAATACTATATTCTTAAAGGGAGAATACAACTGACGTTAAGGCAATCCATCTGGTATTGCTAAGGACCAAAACTAGAGTATATGCGTTGTTATTAGACTACCAGACTGATCTAACACAACCATATCATACACCAATAATCAGAAATTTAAATTAAGTTTCAATACATATCCACGTACTTTTAATTTTTAAATGGAAATGCAGCGGAGATAAGGATTAGGTTTAGGAAATGTTGGTATCATAAAAAATTCTTATGGCATATCAAATTGTATCTCATTTATTGGTATCAACCTTAAATATATTCTATGCTCACACCCTTAAGCCAAATCTCAACTCGAAGAGAAGTCACGGCCTTTTCTACTGAGCCTTTATACTTCTGAGAACAGCAGAGTTAGAGTGGTGATGAGATACTTACATAATGTTGGTCGTGTTTCTCTTACTATATCTTTTACACGATTCTTACAGGAATGAACAAAAAATATTGATGACGTTTTGGAACTCACTCAGTACAGTCCCCATCGAAAGCTTTTCAATGACTTTGCCTATATTAATTGCTCTCTACTTGACGTTACCGTACCATGAGTGGTGTTAGGTTTGCATAAGAAACTTCTGGAATAAAGTATTCTATTTCGTAGGCGGATTGGTATTAAAAGAAGACTTTCAAATTGCAGTTAGGCTTTCTCTTTAAATAGATTAAAAAACTAAAGCAATGCTTACAAAATTTTGCTAAACACTTTTTTGCTATAAATTTAATTCGCAATTAATTTTTTGGCATAATTTTATTGCTATAATTTTTCTTTATAATGTGATTTATTATACCAACCATTTTTTTCAACAAAATAATATTTTTTACTAAAATTTTTTCTATAATTTTTTACCATAACATTTTTTGGTAGACGTTCTTTGGAAAACTAATGCAATGCCTGTGAAATTTTGCCATACACTTTTTTGCTACACTTCTCGCTGCACTTCTCATTTGCAATAATATATCTTTGCCATAATTTTTGTGCTATAATTTCTGTTTTTTTATCTGATTTATTATACCATTTAATTTTATTTGCTATAATTCTTCCTATAAATTTTTACAATTAAATTTTTTGGTATAAATGCTACACTTCTCATTTGCAATAAATTATCTTTGCCATAATTTGTTTGCTATAATTTTTTTTAATCTGATTTATTATACCATAATTTTTATGCTACAAAATAATAATAATTTTATTTACTATAATTCTTCCTATAATTTTTTACCATTAAATTTTTTGGTAGAAATGCTACACTTCTCATTTTCTATAAATTATCTTTGCCATATTTTTTTGCTATAATTTTTCTTTTTTAATCTGATTTATTATACCATAAATTTTTGCTACAAAATAATAATAATTTTGTTTGCTATAATTATTCCTATAATTTTTTACCATAAAATTTTTTTGTATATTTTTTGTTCCTTACTGAAACCAATGAAATGCTATAATTTTTCGTCGAGATAGTTTTCTTGTAATTCATTTTACCATACAACTTTTGTTAAAAGTAATAATAATATCCTTTGCCATAATTCTTCCTATAATATTCCTCTATAATTTTTTTGCTATACAACTTTTTTCTTTAAAACTTTTTGTTTCAATTGCTTTTTTGCCATAAAATAATAAGAATTTATTTTCAAGTTTTTCAGATGATTTCCGATAACTTTTATAGAGTTATTTTATCTAATGAATATTGATGAAATTTATTCAATTTTACAGTAAAAAACTTGAAGAGGTATAATATAGCCTACAATATTTGCCATTATTGAAACTCTTTTTGATAGTAGGGTTCCATAAATTGCATATGTTTCATAATCTATGAGTTTATAATAATGGAATACTAATTTTATCTAAAGTAAACTACGCCACAAGCTCCAAAATGCACTCAACACTAACCAAAAACCATCTGCTTTGAACGACAAGCAGCTCTAAACGATCGCGAAAACATCAGAATTTCGCTTTCGACCATAAAGTTATTTGGACATAAATTTGAATATAAATATAATAATGAAAACATGAATAATTTCCAAAAGTAAACGCCACTCGTCGATTAACGCACGCTATAAAAGACGCATTTGTCTGAAGTCTCAGCTGCTCAGTAGTAATGATTGAAAACGGCGGTAGAGTGATGTGCCAAGCCTTTCTCAGTTCAAATACTCCCAATAAAAAAACTGAGAAATATAAATCTCGAAAATAGTCAAGCATAAAAATGCAGTGGGACAGGTGCCACGCTGAAAAAAAATAAAAATGTATGTGCGACACTCAGTTGAAGTGAAAAAATAAGTAAATTATTTAAATTGCTTTTACGCTAAGCGCTGGCATGAGAAAGAGTGTAAAGCGTTGGAAAAAACTGTGAAGAGTCTGCGCTGCTATTGTTGACGCATGCGTGCGCTTTTTCTAATTCAAATGTTGACTTTCGCGTTTGTCACTTTTAGTTTCATTCACATTTACATATGGCTAGGTGGAATGACACACTTTTCATTAAGTGTTGCTATGTGGTTGTTGTTGTTGCCTTTTATTTTATATTTTTTCGGCGGCGGTTTTATGTGCTTAAGACTTTCTGCTTGGCATATGTGAATTCAGTTAATGGCATAACTATGTTAGTTGAGTTTTAAGCATATTAGGGTGGCACTTAAAATATAAAATAAATTATTTTTTCGGTTCTCAACGGTTAATTTAGTAATTTTGCTTTCCGTTAATGACTTAATTCTATTTTTTGAGATTTATGTATGTACATTAGGGTGGTAATAACAAATTTTTAAGTAAAGAGTCTTTATAAATCACAACCTGTAAATCGGTAGTATTGTGCAAAAATAAAACTTTTGGTTTATGTAAAGATTTTTTGCTTAGGGGGAGCGTCGCTTAATGATTATGCGCATATGAGCGTACCCTAATGATTATCCAAGAAACGAAATAATAATAAAATGCTTAGTTGACTTATGTTAGGTGACCGATAAGACGTCTAGCAAAGGGATCAAATATTGGCTTACCCTAATACTAACTAAAAAATCCAAAAATATCGTAAATAAATAAAATGTCAGTAAAATCAGATTTTCACAACAAATTCGGAGTTAATACCACATATTTTATAGCGTACGTCGTATTTCTTATAATATAAATTCAAGTTAAAAAAGTGCTCACCCTAGTAATAACTTGAAAATTTTTTAAAATAAATAATAAAAATGTATGTTTTTATTTTCCAGTACTAAAGTTTTACGCTGTTATCACCCATGAAACCAAATTTGATAAACAAATTTTTTACTTTTATTTAAGTACCATCCTAATATAATGAAAATACAGTATATATAGTATAACAATAATAAAAAACAATTATATAACATATAAATGAGTATTTCCACTTAAGTTTGAGCTGACGTTGCGAAAATCTAATAAAATAAATTTCTTCTGTTATTTAAGTACAACCCTAATATAACGAAAATACTATATAGCAACTAAAAGTGAGTATTTCTAACTAAGTTCGAGTTGAGGCAGGAAAAATCTGATTAAATCAATTTCTTCCATTATTTAAGTACCACCCTATTATAACAAAAAAATATACATATATATCAACTATATAATCATATAAGTGAGTATTACCAACTAATTCAGGTCTGTGATTATAAAAATCGGACAAAAAAATGTCTTACGGAATTTAAGTACCATCCTAATATAACGAAAATACACATATTCCAACCATATAAACACATAAGTGAATGCTTGTTTGCTGAGACACACATTTGAATGGAAATTAAAAGCCAACAAATGTTTGCTTTTTCGTTAGTTTGCGCATACACACACATAAGCATATGAATATATACACATGCATGTATGTACGTACATATGTATTCCCTGAGTGTTTACATATGTAAATATGTTTTGACTGTTTGGTATTGTGCGCTTGTGCGCCACCTTTTTTGGTATTTTCCCACTTTGCTTTGCCTCAAATTGTTTTTTATTGTGATTATGTAAAGCGTCGACGTAATTTAATTGTACAACAACAATAACAAACGCTGCGGCATGCGAGCGCACTTAAAGTACACATCCGCACGTAACCTTTGCTAAGTGCTCAGCCGCTTAATTGTTTTATTTCACACATATTTATTGCCGGTGGAATTTATTGTTAACTTCATTTATGCTTCAACATCTTCGTTTGTTTATCACTTTTACTTTTTCGGGTTTTTTCGCACACACTCTTTGGTTGATTGTTCAGCAAATTATTTGGTTTTTGAATGTTTGACACGAAAAGTGATTGACAGTGACTTATGGAGGCGAGCAAATGTGAGAGTCTGCTCCGAATACATGTGTTTCTCAGTGATATTTCGTTGATAAGGTGAATGCTGCGATTGTTGTTGTAGCGGCAGACAACATTTCGTAAATAATTTTGTCTGAACTGTGAAGAGTTCAGTCCTTTTCTGATTAAATATTCGGCTTCATATAGGATATGTATACCCGAATGTCTTTCAAGCGCGGGCTGTATGCTTTGCTATCTAGCTCTTCTCTGCTAGGTGGCTCTGCCAGCTGCGTGCAACGCTCTAAACATTTATAGGAATGTCTCGAAAATAAAGGATAGCGTTAATGCGGTCCACAATTAGGCATAAGGCTTTTAATTTATTACAGTAAATTTCAAGCTGAGGCCTTTGCTATTGCGGAAACCGTGGAGCTGTTCTCTAATGTACCTGCAGGCAGTATACAGCCAAGCAGCAATCAGGGCAGTATTGTCATGTCGCATTTCGGCCAAAACCATACTGGTAAGCAGGCAGCAGTGGAAACAGTTGCCAGAAGCAAGCAACTTCATTTCTACTGAGATGAGATAGTGGACGAGAATGATGCATGGCTAACACTCGAAAACGTGAACAACATTGAGAAGCCCATGTATTGTCTATACGACGACCTGGACAGAAGGATAGTAAAGAAAATCAAAACACGATGGAACAAGCTACCTGGGTTCCTAGATCGGATCGGAGGTACACAAAATCACTACTGGCGGAATTGGAACTGCAACTGTAGAAACATGACCGAAATAACAACTGGTCACCGTCTGGTGGCGACACACGCCTGCAGAATAAAGCTGACAGATCGAGAATACTGCAGAAAATGTCTAGAACAAGGTACCAGAGAAATAATGGAACATCTCTTGTGCACTTGTCCCACTGGAAATTGTCACTGGAAGTCGTATCGTAGTGAGAGATACGACACAGAGTCTGTTGAAATTCGCGTCAAACGTAGGCATCTTAATGGATGACTACTCCTCATGGATCTCGCAACTGAGCTCCATCTGGCATCGCAAAGGATCAAAACTGAACTATGTATAGCTCATTGGACCTCCAGACTAACCGAACCTAAGCTAAGCGTTCACAATATAGTAACGTTTCTTATTCAGAATCTTCTTCAAAATCAGTTACATTATGGATAAAAATCTACAAAACAGCTGGTTACTTTGGTGACAAGAAATTGTTTCAGTCATAAAAGGAATTTCCCCTTGTCGCTAAAGTCAAAATGTATCTTAAATACGCCAACGCATTTTTTAGAGAATACAACATCCTGGCATATTTATATAACATCAAAGTCAGACCACGTCCCATAGAAGATGAAACCTTTTGAATTGCATTCCTCTTGTTGATAAACTGCAAGTTCAACGGTTCAGTTCGGTTTAAAAAACGATAATTCGCTATCTATAATCCAATACGAGTAGCATCAAGTGAAGGCCTAGTGAGATGAGTAAGGAGCTACTTATTGAATTTAAATCAAAAGTTGAAATATATGCTAAGGAGTCAGTGTTAGAAATCCTGGGATGTTATTGAAAATCTTGTCATAGGTTCGATCAGAGGTTCAAAAAGGGAATAACACTTGAAGCTTCCATAGATGGCAAAAACAGTGGAGTAATAAGGAAAATGGTGTGAAAATCGTATCCCAGTTATCACAGCTACTACTCGTATATTACATCATGCTTTATTTTGAAACAGAGAAAACTCTAAAAAAATCTAAAAATATTCGACTTCACCCTTCTCAAAACTGAGATCACTGCGTCGCAGAATCTACTCATGGTGGCATTTTCTCTAGCCACATACCGAAGAGAGATTCGTGGTTGGGTCCATGCTTAGGAGGAAGGTTGAAGGGAAAGTAAGTCTGATAGGAGCTCTCCATTAAGCATATTTTTAAATTACCGTTATACTGTAGCATTTTCCAAGCAGAGGTGGATGTACTTAAAGTAGCAGTAGGTGTATTGCTTCAAAGTGCAGCCTCTTTCAGGCAGATGAAAACTCACTACGATAGCATCACAAAACTCGCTAACTGTGGGCTAAAAATTAGTCGAGAAGTGTCTGTTCTCACAATCAGTATCAACAAGCTACTTCATCTGGAAACTGCAAAGCCGATGAGTTCGCATGAGAGAACACCTTTCGCTTCCAATGCCCAGCTCTTTCAAAGCCATGGTTGAAACATCTCGACAGTCAGTAAAATAGAGGAAACTGTTATTGAACGCACAGAAAATTTGTGACTAGTGTAGTGATCTACATATATATGTAGGAGAGAAGAGAGCAAAATACAAGTTATGACCAGAGCACTCAACAATTTTCCACTGCTTTTCATTATAACACATTCATTTTTTTTAAATCTATTTAAAAAACCAGGTAACCTCTTCAAAGTCATTCAATTTGACCAATTGCTTTGTTACCACCACAACATTGATGACAGATAACGCGAAGAGCAAAGAGGCAAGCCAGAAAAACAGACGATCTCGGTGAACAGATAGGCAAATTTGAAAGGCACGTGCCATTGCATTGGAGGCATTCGTGACTACAAACACGTGGCGTGCTGCATAATGCATGTTGAAAGTGGTAAAGTCGCAACACTGTTAACCACAGTAATCACTGCAACAACAAAGAGGCAAAATTCAGTTGAAAGCAATAAAACGTGAGTGCAACTTGCGAAATAGCGCATAGAAACGAACTTTAACGGTAGTATTTGTTGGTATGTGTGTACGTGCATATCGACAAAGTAACAGTTCACTTTTTCGAATGTGCAGTTTGGTCGCTAATTCATGCCCTGTAGGAAATATTTGAACGATTTTTAATAAAAATTTATAAATTTTGTTATTTTCTAAAGAATTTTAAACTATTATTACTGATTTTTAATGTTAGATAATTTAAAAATAATTTTAATAATTTCGGGATCACGAACACAGTTTCGGGATTCATTTTTGTTATTTTCAAAAGATATTTTAAACTATTATTACTGCTTTGTAATGTTAGATATTTAAGAAATAATTTTTATAATTTCGGTATCTCGAAAATAGTTTCGGGATTAATTAAAAAAAATTGTAAAAAGAAACATATTTATTATTATAGTTATATTTTTGACGGGTTAAAGAAAATTAATCACGAAAGCATTTTAAATAATTTCGGGATCTCGAAAAAAATTTCGGGATTAAATTTTTTTAATATAAAAATTAAAAAATAGCTATGTTATTATGTTAGTTGTATTTTCTGAATTCAAGAAAGTCAATACCGAAAGTAAGCAAGAAATAATATGGGGATTAGATTTTTAATATAAAAAATTAAGTTTTTTAACAAAAAAAAATAAATAAATAAATAAGAAAACGTGTTATTATTTGAGTTGCATATTCGCTGAGTTAGAGAATGTTAATCCTGAAATCAAACAGAAAAAGCGTTTTAACGTATATAGCAAAAATTAGTATGCGGTTGTACTTACGATTCAATTTGTAACGCACCAAAAGGTGGTCAAAAAGTTGCGGGATTTGGTTATTAACTTTGCGATTTAAATTTTATAATTTAAATCGATAAAATTGAAAAAAATCATTTTAAAAAATTCGAGTTCCGGGAATTTCAGGGTTCGCGAATTTTGGTATATTCTGGATTATGTTTTTCTAAGGACTAAGCCCCTTAACCAATTACGCAAAAATTAGTAGTTACTTAGTACTGTTCCACATTTGTAACGAACTACAAGCAAAAGGAGGGCAAAGAGTTTCGAGATTTGGTTATTAACTTTACGATTGAATTTTTATAATTGAAAAAATTATTTCAAATAATTGGAAAATGTTGGGATTCGAGAATTTCGGTATTCAGAAATTTCGGGATTCAGAAATTTCGAGATTCAGAAATTTCGGGATTCGGGAATTTTTAAAAAACTTTAAACAACTACCATAAAACACTTTAAAAAATATCGGGACTCTGCAGTTCCGGTATTCCTTAGTTAATATGTATTTTTTTAAACTATTTATAAACGCATTTTTAATAGCAATATAATTTTAAACTGTAACTTTGAAAAAAAAAAAATATTTGGGTTAAGTAAGAAAACACCATTACTTCTACCAGCTCTAGATAATTTATTCGTGCTGCATGCCTCTTTATGCACACAATCTACAACACGCAAATGTGTCTTGCATGCCTTTCATTGTATGTTGTTGTTTTTGTTGTTGTTTTTAATGCCTCTGCAATTCGCGCTCGTTTGTTGATGTAATTTTCGCAAATTATTTCATTTTCATTAAATAAGTTCGCTTTTGTATGCCACCGCGCACTTTTTATCTGTTGATATTGTTGTTGTTGTTTTTCTCTCTTCATGCGCTTCAGTAATAATATTAAATAACTCCAATTGCGGCGAAGTGTTTACGACTGTCTGCTTCGCGACAATGGCATAAAAGTCATAAGCGTGTGTTTATGCGCACACACACAAAGGCGTTAATGAGTGCTATACACAGATGTATGATATAACAAAAAAAATATAAATAAAAAGTAAAAAAATTAGAAAATTTAAAAAAATTACGAAATTTGAAAAAAAATTAAGCAAATATTTTTAAATAAATTTAATTTTGGTGTGGAAAATATGAAAACAATAAAAATTTACTTTAATAAGAAAACTAAGTAATTAAATTAATATTTAAGTAAGAGTATATAAAAAAATTTCACAAAGTAAAATAAAAATAAAACTCAAAAATTTTAAGATCAAAGTACAAAATATTTAAGAAAAGTTTAACAAAAGCAAAACCTATTTGCAAAATTCATCTCACCTAAAAGAGAAAAGTGTGTAGTGTTACGATACATTTATACTTGAAAACGCTTTTTCAAGTATTTTTTTAAATATACAACTCACACACTGACCCACTTATTCTTCATAAGGTTTTTTAGAAAACCGAAAATCATTATATGTAGTATATGAGACACATGCTATTAACATGACACATACTAATAAAATATTCTTTGAGTTTTCTTAGAGTACCCCACACACCATCACCAATCATATGGAGTAAAGTCAGCCGAATATTCGAAAATCCTGAGTTAATTATATGGAGGCTAGGTCAAGTTCACACTGTGACATAGTAATGCCAGAGGAATGTTATGTACCTTTACTGTTATGTTATGTACCAAATTTGGTTAAAATCGAGATAGAAAAGTAGGCGATGCCACGCTCCGATTTTGACACCGGCTCGTATAAAGCCCTCTCATGCGATCACGGGCATAAAATTTAATATTTTTAACCGTGCCGATATACATATGTATGTGTTGAGCAGGTTTATTATCGGCTTTCACCTGTTTTTATAATATTTGTGTTTTTGTAGCTTTAGTGGTTTAGGAGTTATGAACATTAAACTTATTAGAAAGCGGCGCCACGCCTACCTTTTCAAAATGTTTAACCCACAGGTGCCTTTACCTATTCTAATTTAGTGTTTAGTTATGGAACTAGTACTTTATTTATTAAAGGCGTATCAGTGATTCGATTGCCAAAACTATTATACTAGTCCCAAGGGTATAGTATACTTTTATAATGTTGAAAAAATAAACAAATAATTATAGCTCAAGTTAATTCCAAAAAATTCTAAACGTTGAAGAATTAAAAAAAATTATGTTATATTTCAAAAATTAAAAATAAAAAAAATAGTTAAAAATTTAGCACACAAAAATGATAATTAAAAACATTAAATTTGAAAAATTAAGAAATTCAAAATAAAGAAAAACTATAAAAGTAAATTAATATAAAATAAAAAAGTGAAACAAGTATTGATTAAAAAAAAAAGAAAAAAAAAAAAAAAAACACCAAAAAGAAAAAAATTAAAAACCTAAAGTAATCAAAAAGGAATTACAAATTTAAAATAAAACTTAAAAAAGGGACAAATTTTAAATAACACTTTTGAAACATTAAAAAAATATATAAAATTCAATTAATTAAAAAAAGTTACATAAATGTGAAAATTAGAAAAGTTAAGCAGTTACATGGGTTTACGGGTTTCAAAAAACCTATTTTTTATCTTATTAAATTCTTGAGAACTTAAGCGCTCGAGGCTAGTTAGGCTAAATGTGCCGTCTTTAAACGCATTTTACTCGAAACTGCGTTTTTGAAGTCGTTTGGCACGATTTCTCAAGAACTACTGAACCAATCTTCAAGAAATTTTAAACAAGTCACGAGATACAATTATCATTTTTTTGTAAAAAGGTCTAACTAAATACAATTTTCATTTTATTTAAAGTTCTAATAAATATTAATAATAAAATATTTTATTTTTTATATGGGGAAAAAATGTTGAAAAAAAGCTGTTTTATACCCGAAGAAAACCATGTAATCCCTTAAAAAAATAAAACAGTATAAATAATAATTTAAATTGCATTAAAAAAAAAAATCGTAAAATTACAAATTTTTACACTTGTTTAAAAAAATTATTGTTGGATTTCATGCAAAAATGAGCTTACACATTTACAATTATCAATGCTATGTTTTCGAATCGTTATAACTTATAACTTTATGAGACTTGTGAAAACCCTAAATATATGTACTGAGAAAATGAAAAAAAAATTAAAAATAAAAAAATGATAAACACATATGTACTCAGTTATTTTTATAATGGAGATTACATATAATTGCACCAAGCAAACGCTTAGATACATATTCGTAACAAAAAATGTGTGCAAAAGTCAAAAAACAATTATCAGAAGTGGGGTCTAGGCCATGCGCGAACTAAAGACTTAAGCGACAAACTTGCGCAAATTAAATTGTTATCTAAGTGTAAATGTTTGTGTATGTGTATAGCTGTGCATATGTGTATAAATAATATTTTGTTATTTATATAATACTATATATACATATACATTCATATATGTATGTATATACATATGTGAGCCCGTCTTTAAGTGCCTACAGCTAATTAGCCACTTATTGTGCGCATGTCTCCATATAGTACGTGCAATTGCCCGAGTTATTATTCAGATTTATGCTTTCTGTACCTTACGTAAACACATCTAAATAAATACAAGACTTTCATAAAGATGCGCGTAAATATGTTGACAATAAACAAGTGTTGTAATTTCGGCTGACATTTAAAATATTATGAAAACACACACGATTAAAGAGAGCTGCATCTTGGCCTATTACATGCAATTGAATTGTTTATCTAATTGCGTTATGCATAATATTTTTAATTATTTTTGTGAGTGGGTTGCAGAAGGGTGACTTAAAAATGAAAGGTAAAACGTATAATGAACGGTATTACGATGAATTTGTCAACAGTTAGGCAAAACAAATTTCAAAATAATTTTCATCTAATGAATAACATTGTAAACTATTTTAATTTCGGGATCCCGAAAATATTTTCGGGATTTATTTTTTAAGTGAAAAACTGAAATCAAGAATAATTTTCAAATAAGAATAGCATAATTGTTAGTTATTTTAAAAATTTCGGGATCGCAAAAATATTTTCTGTATTTTTTTTAATTTTAATAATAAATAAATTTTTTAAGTATAAAAACTATAATCAAAAATTATTTCAAAATAAGTATCGCATAATGAATAATATTTTAAAGCAATTTTATGATACCGAAAATATTTTCGGGATTTTTTTTAAGCAAAAAACTGGAAGCAAAAAAAAATTTTCACATATTGAATAATATTTTTAACTTAATATTATGGGTATCCCGAAGATATTTTTCGGGACTTAATTTTTAAAGCATAATTACGAAATAAGTATCGCACAATAATATAAATAATATTTCAAAGTCATTTAATGATTTCGGGATCCCGAAACTGTTTTCGGGATTTATTTTTTTTAAACAAAGAAATTAAATCAAAATAATTTTCACGTAATAAATAATATTTTAAACTATTTTAATAACTTCGGGATGCCGAATATATTTTCGGGATTTAGTTTTTAGAAGCTGAAATCAAAAATAATTTCAAAATAAATAAGCATAATGAATAATATTTTAAAGTAATTTAATAATTTCGGGATCCCGAAAAAAACGAATTGAAAGCTCAATACTTAAATTCCATGGAGATGAAAAATAATGCATCTCATGGAATTTAGGCATCGAGCTTTCAATTATTATTATTTTTTTTTTCAATTTAAGCAAAATTATAAAATTTCTGGTTTGGGATATTTCGATTTTTCGAAAT
Organism: Bactrocera tryoni; assembly: GCF_016617805.1. NCBI lineage: Eukaryota > Metazoa > Arthropoda > Insecta > Diptera > Tephritidae > Bactrocera > Bactrocera tryoni. Next base: position 67,348,384 of record NC_052502.1, on the reverse strand, counting down.
ATAATAAATCAATTTACTAGCTCGTACGAAAGCATCACTGAGTGCTTTCAGATAAATGTTAAAGGCTTCATCATACAAATGTACATTACTGATGCATATAATTTTCAAAACTTGCTGTTCTTGACATACTAAATTTCTTCACGATTAAAGAACATGCCTGCTTGAGCTTCAATTGAAATTAAGCAAGAAAAATATTAATTGAATTCTAAACAAAAATATAGCATATAGTGTGGCGATATAAGCATACATTATAAAGAAGCAATTGTCAAATTAGACTCGCCGCTCACTTGCTCGCCACTTCAGTGTGGTTTCTCACACATTTGTTTAAAGCAAAATCGCTTGGTTGTTTGTTGAATTGTGCGCGCTGACATTGAATGCATTCGCAGCTGTTAACAGGCTTTTCGGAATTGTTTTCACAAATATCTGTTTCAGCGCGTTGTAGTTTGATTAAGCTATTGTTAGAGGTCAAAATTCGTTCATTGAGGAAAAATAATAACAAAAAACAAAAAAGAAAAAACAATAACAATACCAATACCAAAAAAAAAATTAACAAAAAAAATATAACAATAACGATATACAACAAAAACAAAACTAAAAAAATTAACATAAAAATAAGACATTAGTTGCTTGACAACAATCTAAGTGGCAAAATATATTTATTTTCTCTATAAAATACATAAGTATATATGTATATACATACATACATATTTATGAGCATATATGTACATATTCACTTATACAAAAGTATATAGTTACACATGTATTGGCATCTGCATATTGACGTATTCACTTTCAGCTGACTTTATGCTAATTAAAATTATTTCATGAATATTTAAACACTTTGCAAGCAACAGACAGTAGCTAAGATATGTTGATGCAACATTTCAACAAAAAAATCAATGAAATTTTGTAATAAACAAAAATATTTTTGAAATAATTATTGGCACATATGTACATACATTAATCAGATTGAAATTTTTTTGTTAGAAAAATTAGCTTAATCCAATTAAAGTTATTAATGCTGCTTCCCATGCTTCTTAGTTTCGAATATTGGCCAGGAGTGCCTTGCAAAGCAGGGAAGCAATGGAGAGCGTAGCCAGAAGCAGGCGAGTTCACTTCTACTAAGTGCCAGCTCACAAAGCCGTCGAGGGCAATGAGATAGTGGATAAGATGGCCAGCAGTGGTCAGCGAAGATATGCTCAATATCCCGCTGCTTGGCTGTTCACATAGCTTCGCGGCTTTTATAATAGTAAAGACATTTGCTTGAAATATGCTGCAATGGTCAGGCAGTATGCAATGCGCGAGGTTCTGCATGTAAATATAGAAGTTCTCATCGAAAAGGTCTAGAGGTGGTAGGTTTGGCACTAGTTCGAGCGCCGCCGTTGGAATGGCTCTTTGTGCTTCTGTTATGCATAGCGCAGTGAGCGTCTACATTCTTTCGCTTGGCGTTTGGTAGGTAGAGTTCCATAAGCATGCCCACCAGACAACTGCAGCTACTCAAAGGCAGAATTGATCTTACAATCGTTTTGTAGCACCAGTGCAAGAGTAAGGGAGAAAGCCCACAGGTTATGCTGAACATATTAGGCATTAGGCCATCTAATGGATTCGCAGCAGTTTGCTATACAAGATTACCCCAAATTATTTGGTGTCGTCCTTAAGAGAGCGTTGTCCCCCAAATATCGAGGAAGTCTCGGTGGCGGAATTTTGCATTCTTAGTGTAAATAAGCAGTTCCCTTTTTTCTGGTTTCTACCACAGACCCGTTCAGGACTGCATTGATAGTGGTGGTTATAATACTGCTAATGGTATGTATACGCCTTTCCGCTATTAAGATGGTAATGCCGTCATTATCTTGGGGGCTTTGCCGACAACCTCATAAAATACATATAGGTAGTTTTATTACAAAGTTATTAAAATACACGCATTCATATCTTTCCTTGGATACCAATATTAGAATATATAAAATCGAAAACCAGCATGAAAGCCATCCGGCATAATCACTGATATTCGTTTAACCGAGATCAGATTCATCAAAATTTAGACATAGCAGAATTAGCTCAGGAAGCTGCCTAAAGATTATTGGATATACTTATGTACAATTCTCTTTGTTTTTATGTTATTCAGAGAGCTACTATGGTCCAAAATTACTAGAGTCATTTAGATTATTAAAAAAAAGCGACTCTGGCGTGTTGGTTATGGAGCGAAATATCTCCGACTCTACATTCTAAACGAAAGATCAGACAATATTTTGGATAATAAAGCCGTCTTTGATTTTTTCGATCGTTAGGAAATATTATTAGCAATGCTAACCACTGGATCGTAACCAAACAGCTACCGATCCATAACGAAATTCGACGTCGTAAATTTAAATAGATCGGCCAGACTCAACGAAAGCCTCACAATCACATTAGCAGAACAGCGCTAGATTGGAATCCGCAAAGAAGCCGAAGACGCGGAAGACCAGTCAACACCTGGAGACGGGAAGTCAAAGCAGAAGCACAGAGAAGTGGTTATGTTTGGAGAGAAATTAAATTCATAGCATTACTCAAAATTAATTATAATTTGTTTATTGAGGCCCTATGTTCCACCTAGGAACTACGGGAAAATATATATTTGTACATATATAGGAAATGTTATGTTTTCTCTCAGCAAAGGAACATTTTTTTAAAAATAAATTTTTGCCATCGGAACTAAAAATTCATCGGATGTCAGTTCGAAGAAACTTTGAAATAATACATTTAATATGAACTTTAGAGTCCTAAAAGCTTTATGAACCATAATTTAAAAACTATTAACATGAGAGCATTGGCTTAAACTCGTTTATACCGCTACTTTATAGCCAGCTTGGAAAAGGAGTGTCGATTTGAATCTTCATCATATGCAGCGGTTTCCTCACCTTCATGCTTTGCATGCGGCTCGTGCTTCAAACGATCCTCCTCATCGTACGGATGCGGTGGCGGCATGGTATAGAAGGGTATTATCGGTCCAACCGGTAGCTCATACAACACCATATACATTTCTTCAATATCGCGCAGCGACTGAAAGGTGCGCACACCGCTGTCTTCCACCAGCGAGTAGATAAGATGTGAGAGCGCTTGAAAACCGAAAGCTTCAGCCTGCTGTTGCTGCTCCAGCGTTGCGGCTACAAAGGAGACACGTGGCATCAACATATGACGCGCCACTTCCAAAATGCTATAGAAGAATTTCTGCATGAAGACCGGATCTGCCTTAAGCTCGGGATGCAAATAATACTCGAAGAGGTGTAGGCTATCAGGCTCATGCTCCGGATGCTCTTGTTCGTACTTCAGCACTAGCATACGACCGAGTAGCATGAACTCGGCGAAGAGTAGAAACGTATCGAATATTTGCAGCCAAATGGTCCAAGAGCGCCACTTTTTGGTCATCCATTTGACCAGCGCTACGCCGTAGATCTCGTTAGTCTGCTCGTCGATTACCATAATACTGCATTCATTTTGCAGCACGTGATCTACGTAACGACGATACGTTTGTTCCACATCGGGATTATCGTGTATCTTCAGTTGTGCGTACAGCCGATTGGTGCGATAGGAATTCTCCACCATGAAGTCGGCAATGCGTGGCAGCCATTTTTGCGGTATGTCGCGTATGCATATGTCGCGCTGCTGTTCGTCGAGCGTTACGCCTTTGTGCTCAGCCCAATAGATTTGTACAGGATTCATTTTGTAGAGGATATTTGGAGTGTTGTGGATTTGGTTGGAGCAAAGTGGTTAACAGTTATTGCGATAATTTTGCCTTTAACCGAATGTTTTGCGAATTTTACACGAAATTTTAAACGAAAATCAAACAAAAGACGGGTAAAAGAGCTAAGACGAGTTAATTTTAATTTGTCTATATGAAAAAATAAACGAAATTTAGTTTTTGTAAAATCAAAATAAACAAAAGCTAATGGGTTTGTCAGCAATAACTTCTAAAGTAAGACTCAGAGGCATATTTTTTAGAAACTCTCTTTGGAATATAAAAGTACGTTGCAAAAGATTTTAACGTGATCTTCAAATTGAATTTCATAAGGTAAATAAAAAATGTTCCAAAATGACATTTCCTACTTTCGATGTCATTTTCTTTTGCCGATTGAGTTTGCTAGTTAGCAAAGTTTTCTAGACTGCCGATCCTTGATGCTTCTCAGCTACAGCTTAAGCGCTGCATTGTTTTTTAATGGATAATTTTATATGATATATAAGGTCTGTCGGAAAAGAAATAGGACTGCTAAAAAAACAACAAAAAATTAATATTTTTCAAAAGTTATATTTTTTTATTCAAAGTAGTTTCCTTGTGCTTCGATACTGCGTTTAGCCCGGTCAATTAGCATTTAAAATGAGTGTTTAAGGTCATTTTTCGGAATGCTCTTGAGAATATCGGTCGTCGCCTTTTGGATAGCTGAAATGTCCTGAAGCCAGTGTCCTTTCATGGGCAAATGAAGTTTTCCAAATAGGTAAAAATCACAGGGTGCCAGATCAGGTGAGTAGGGTGAGTGATTAATGGTTAATATGGAGTTTTTTGTCAAAAAATCAGTGACAAGCGTCGACCGTTGACACGGCGCATTATCGTGCAACAGGCGCCAGGACCCTGCCTCAAGGTATTGTGGTCGAGCACGACAAATGCGTAACAAAAGACGCTTCATAACATCAAGGTAAAACACAGCATTAATCGTTTGGCCACAAATCAGCATTGTCTTTATTTTTGACTTCTGAAGATGACCGACTCCTGATCGTCACAGAGGTTCTCACGACCTTCTTGGAATCGCTTAAACCACTCATGCACATTACTACGGGATAGGCACTGATCGCCATAATTTTTTTTCTTTATTTGAAATGTTTCCGTAAACGTTTTCCCAAGTTTAAAACAAAATTTAATATTTGTTCTTTACATTTTACGACCGATGACCAAAAGCTGCTGTCACTTTTTGATCGATAACATCGATTGTAGTTATCCAATTGTCTTAAAATTTTTACGAAATGTCAACAAGAGATCAAACTTTTTATTTCATATACCCTTCAATAGGTGACGCCACCAGAAACAGTTACATTTAAAAAGATCTGTTTCTTTTGCCACAGAACTTGTAAATGATAAATCGAACCACCACTTAGAAAGGAGACATAAACATATTTTTAAGTTTATGTTGGTAACTCAGAGATGCCTACAAACCAGCAGCGAATTTAGAAGTTTGGGCTCGTCTTCGTTTCCGCCGTAGTTCAGTACAAAAGTAGTTCAGTACAAATTGTCTGCAATCAGCGCATTGACTTTGCTTAAAAAAAGATTATTGTTAGTTTTTTATTGTTAGTTTCAAAGTGAATCCATTCAGCTCACGTTACCTCAAAGAGACCAGACCTGGTGAAAAACATGAAGTGCTTGCAGAATCTTTGGGAGCCACTTAAGCAGCCGTTTAAACGTTTGAAACGAGCAAAAAACGTTGTGCCTTATAGCCCAGACCTTGCCACTTCTGACTAACATTTTTTCAGGTCGATGCATAAGGCCCTCACTCGAATGCAGTTCATATCAGAATAAGTTACCAAAAATTGGTTTCATTTATTTTTGGCCATCAAGTCGGCGTAGTTCTTTTGGGATGAAATTTTCATATCGTCAGAGAGATGAGAAAATGTTGTAGCTTCAGTTGTGCAATATATAGTTGTAGACTCAAAATAACATTAATATCTTCTTCTTCTTCTTAATTGGCGTAGACACCGCTTAAGCGATTATAGCCGAGTTAACAACAGCGCGCCAGTCGTTTCTTCTTTTCGCTACGTGGCGTCAATTGGATATTCCAAGCGAAGCCAGGTCCTTCTGCACTTGGTCCTTCCAACGGATGGAGGTCTTCCTCTTCCTCTGCTTCCCCCGGCGGGTACTGCGTCATCATTTAATACAGACGAAGGAAAAACGATATCATAGAAACCACTCATATTGAAAAAAAATTGAGTTTTGGTTATAAAATGATATAACCATTTTATAACCAAAACTCAAATTTTTTTCTGGTTTTTTTTTATTTCTGACAGCGAAAGTTGATATGATACACTTATTTAGGTGACGATATGCAGATTTCAAAGCAAGGCGGAAGCTGAGTTATTTTGAATACTTACATACATAGAACCTCCAACAGATTCAGTTAAGCTCCAAAGAATTTTTATTCAACTTATGACTAGACTAACTACTTTCTCTGCTTTGAGGAGCTGGTTGCAGTAGCATCTACAGCATATTGTCATATTAATTCAAGAGATTCCTGCATCATTCGGTTAGCTGCTTCAGTGATTTCTTGAAAGTTGTGTTATAAGATGACGTCCAAGCTTTCCAATAAGCAAACGTAAACTCTCAAATTAAGCTTCATCGAAGCAATAACCACTGAAAGATTTGTTTAAGTTTATTCCTGTTCAACACATCAGAGGCAGGGTGTTCTACGTGAATTGAAATTAGATTCGTTAGACAAATTTTATCTGACTCTTTCTTTACAATAGCACATTCTTTCGGGTTCACCTTATCTTGTGAAAGGTTTCTTGCTTTAACCAGTTGACTGTGTGGAACGATCTTCATTTAAAGAATCAGAATCATTACCTGATAGTTCATATATTTTCGTTTCTTCATGACAAAGTAAGCTTCCACAATTAGTGAAAAACCTTGAAAGCTCAAGCTAAGTACTCATCACTTAATCTTTGAGAAGAAACAAGTTAGAGAACATATAGCATCACCTTCATACCCGCTTCGTGTGTTTTTAGAATACATGTACGAGTATGTAGACTTGAAATATGCAGTAAACCGATGTCAACACAAATCGCTACGCTTGGCAGCGCACTTAAATGGTAAGCGTGTTACGCATGCGCAAATGCGCCGTCAACTCTTTAAAGCCAACAGCGAGTACAATGCATGCTTTGTTCGGGCTACTAAAAGTAGGTGCAACTTACTTACTTACTTGCTGACTAACTTGTGCCCCAGTACTAGCTGTGTAATGGCACGTGCTTCATTTACTGCGTTCCCTGGTATGTGGTTTGATCGTTACCTTTTTGAATAACTCCAATTGCTTACAATGGTTGAGGCTCACTATTTAATTTTCTAATTATGTATGTAGGAATGTGTTGCGCTTTGAGCTGGCAATCAAGTGCCGCTTACACACAGTACTGCCTTTCAACGCCTCGTTGGGTTTTGAGTCTTTAACACTTACGTGTGTCTTAAGCTTTTTGCTAAAGGGAAGGCGGGTATCTGTGTATATTCTTTTCTTGTTTTTTAAACTCATTATCATCACTCATTATCTATACTAAGTCTATTAACTTCCGAGTTTATAGAACCGATTGTTACTGTGAGAAAATGTGGTATCATGAAACCTTCAAATGGTTGCCATTGCTTTTGCGGGTTTGCATTATTCGGCTAACACTCTCTAGAGTGAATTATAATGCTTTTTAGAGCTCAGATATTTAGAAATTTCTGAAGAGCATTTGGGACAAAAAACACTCTATTTCGACTAAAGTGAACTGTCTCATCTCTTCCTTAACTTATTTCACTTTGCAATCGAAAGCAGCAGCTGAGTTGTCTCTAGAGCGGAGGCGTTTTTGGATACAGCGAGTGCAAGTATTTGCCTAATTTCTTCCCTGATTTCTCTCACTCTTACTCGAAGAGCAGGTGCCGAGTCAGCTCTGAAACGGAAGTCACAGAATTGCCAGATTTCTGATCAATCTGTCTAGTAATATTATGCCTAGTCACCTCTGAAGAGAAGAGAGAGTTTTCGTTACTATGGAACCTAACTAGAGATTTGTTGAGAGGACAAAGAAGAAAAATCGCTATTTTACATAAAAATGCTAATGGCTTGCTACCTTAAACTTAGCCCGGGTTACATTCCGGGCGCCTGGGGACGAGTCAGAGTTACGTTCATCCCGAAGGTTGGTAGGGGCTCCAACGTTACGGCCAAGGACTTCAGGTCCATCAGCCTCTCCTCCTTCTAACTAAAAACTCTAGAAAAACTGCTGGACTGGTACATAAGAGTGCACATTCCGCGGGACCATTTATCAGCAGCGCAACATGCTTATTGTAAAGGCAAGTCAGTGGATACCGCCCTGCATACTATCGTGTCATGACTTTAGGAAGCCATTATGACTTAGGAATTCGCTCTTGAAACCTTCCTTGATATAGAGGTAGCTTTCAAAAATATCCTGAAGTAACCAGTCGTAACTGCTCTAGACGGTCTTGGGTTTGAAACAAACCTCAAACACCTCACAACGAGTCTTCTGTGCGACCGAGTGATTAAAACGGAATGGGAAAACGCTTGACAAAATGTGAGTAGGGGAGCTCCACAAGTTGGAGTCCTTTCTCTTTTTCTATGAATCCTGCTTAAAAAACTTGCATATCGTGGCTGCCGGGTGATTGCTTATGCAGACGATGTAGCTCTTACAGGTATGGTCAAAGCAAAGTTCCTGAGTACCGTTTACGAGTTGATGCAGGGGTATCTCAGCGTCTTAACAAATTGGGTAGTCGAAAATGGTCTCGCTCATGATCCCGGTGTCACCGCTGCGCAAATGGGAGACATCCGTCTGCAACCGGTGGATACAGTGAAATTGACTTATCCTGGATAGGAAGTTTTAATGGAAGCCGAATATTGTAAAGAGAGCAAAAAAGGCATCGATTATCTTGTACTGCTTTAGAAGAGCCATTGCCAAAAGGTGGTGTTTCTCTAACAAAAGTGGTCTTCTAGCTCTACGACTTGACTATGGTAGTCCATTATGTTCTATGGAATCTTTATGTGGTAAATGGCTCTAAAAAAGGCCACACTTGCAAAGAAACTTGAGAGCGTTCAACGAGCAGCGCTCATCGGTGTTTGTGTGGTGCACTAAGGTACACTCCAATCATGGCACTTAACGCCAACATGCATATAGTGCCTGTCCCGCGTTGGAAGTGGTATAGCTGTGAAAGTTGCTATGATACTAAGAGAACCTGGGTTCCTAAAACAACACGTGTTTGAACACTCGGAGATCCTCACACACTTTAGTTTCATGCCGAATCCCTGGAATTATGGAGACGCCAACCGAACTCTAACGGCTTTTTCACTGCCTCATTCAGAGAAGTGACCATCCACTCAGATAGCAGGGCGGCGATACTAGCCTTGAACTCAGTAACAGTGCGTTCAAGGTTGATCAAGGAGTGCCTCACCTCGCTATCAATAGCATCGAATCTCTTTGTGATAAAACTGGTATGGGCGCAGGCCACAGCGGAATCGATGGAAATTGTAAAGCTGATGAGCTATAGGAAAGTAACCCTAGAACTACTCTCCGTAGAATGGCAGAGGGTCGATGCTCCCGTATCCTTTTGTGTTCTACTAGTAGATAGCTGTGCTTCGCGGAAGCTTGGCCAGCGTTGGGCCATCATCAGTACAGGCGCAGTCGCAAAAGCCTGTTGGCCCGAGATCGATCGCAAGAGATCTAGTGATCTCTTTGCGTTCAGTAAGGCTAGCCTATCCTAAGTTTAGGGCTTTGAACAGGCCATTGCCCTATTGGCATCCACGCAGTAAGGCTCTGCTGCTGTTGTGCAATAAACCCCTTTTGTCCGTGTATTAGTGGAATTTGTCTTGGAAAACGCATTAGCATCAATTCAAAGTGTAATTACACATACATACATACATATATTATGCATGCATATACTTGTCTGTTTACTCGTATGTATAAATTACCCACATTATTTGTTCAACAATTACATAACTTTAAAGCTTACAGAATCTTAATAGCCAGCAAGAAGTCTCGCATAAAGCAATTGAGATTGCGCCTGAGGCGCCGCAAAAAACGCTCGCATCAAGTCCAAATGGCGCTGTATAAAGTCCAATAAATGAACAGATCTACAGCATAATTGCCACAGTTCAGAAAAGCGGGCATGTGTGCGAATGTATGTGTGCATGTACGTAACAAAAACTATAATTTGCCAAGTGCAATTAAATGTTGTTAGGCGCGATTAAAATTATGAGCGCCATTTGAGCGCTTACGTAATAGCGGCTTTTATTGAGTGTGTTTACATTTACGCTCTAAATTGCAGAGCAGTGAGTGAGTTACTGTTAAATGAGCGTAAGAAGCATTGAGTTGTGCTCAAGAGAATTTTATTTGGCGTTTATTGGTTTAAAAGCAAAAATTATAAATAATATTATATATAAAACGAAATATAAAACTGAGAACCAGAAGGTCACAAAGTAAAAACGAAAAAACAATACAATAATAATAAAATGTAACACAAAAGTATTAGTAAACCAAAATATTTAATATCAAAGGCGCTAAAAAAAATAATAAAAAAATCATTAATATAACATTTATGAAAATTTTTAACCACTTAATAATTTTTTGTTTATAAATTTGCTGAATCGACGAACTTGACTCGAACCTGCTTCTACTTCTTATTGGCAAAGATACCGCTTGTTATAACCACCAACTTGACAACAGCGCGTCAGTCGTTCTTACTTTTCTTACTTTTTTTGACGACAACTGAAGATTTCAAATGTAGCCAGGTCCTTCTCCACCTGGTCTTTCCAACGGAGAGGAGGTCTTTCTCTTTCTCTGCTTCCCCTCGGGGGTACTGCGTCGAATACTCGAAGAGCTGTAGTATTTTCTTCCAATCGGACGACATGACCCAGCCAACGTATTCGCTGTCTCTTGACTCGCTGAACTATGTCAATGTCGTCGTACATCGCGTACAGCTCATCGTTCCATCGAATGCGATATTCGCCGTTGCCAATGCCCAAAGGACCATAAATCTTACGCAGAGTGAAAGAAAACTCGAAAACTCGTAACACCAACTCATCAGCTGTCGTCATCGTTCATGCCTCTGCTCCATATAGCAGTCTTGTAGAGTTTAGTCTTTGTTCGTTTGCTCTCAGTTGCCTACTCCGTCCGAGGTAGCACCTGTTGGTAAGAGTTATTTTGCGTTGGATTTCGAGACTGACGTTGTTGTTGGTGTAAATGTTGGTTCCAAGAAAGACGAAATTATCTACGTTTTCGAAGTTATGATTATCAACAGTGACGGGGAAGCCAAGTAGCGAGTGCGACGGCTGTTTTTTGATGACAGGAGATATTTCGTCTTGTCCTCTTTCACCATCAAGCCCTTTTGCTTCGCTTTTTTTGTCCAATTTGGAGAAAGCAGAACTCATCGGCGTACGCTTGTACTTTCCTGTAGAAGATTGTGGCTTCTCTACTCTGATCTACAGCTCGAACTATTCTTTTCATTAGAGGTCTTTTTACGGTCGCAAACCCAGCGTACAATCCTGGGGGGGCGGATGTTTCGTCTTCTCACTTTAGCTCGCCTTCAAACAGATGTTTTTTTGGCTACCCAGAGGTTATTTGGTCTAGAAACGGACGTCGTGTGTTGCTTTAGCCTTATGTAGAAAATCCTTTCTGGCCATTCCCATGTGAATGATACTAAGGGAACTTTCCTACACATCCTTGATTCGAATATTTCTTATAATTATTAATTAAGATATCGGTTAAATTAGATCGGTGGATCAAATACTATTATATTTTAAGTTCTAGGCTTGATGACTTAGTATGTATGAGGTTTTATTGGTATTGCCGATGCTGCTCAAACCAACGTTATTTTGAGACTCTCTAAATTTCTTTGCGGTATTCTACAGGCCATGTTCTCCAACTCTGAGCACACACTATAGTTCAGTGGTCTCAAATCCTAAGCTACGTTGTCTAAAACATACTGCTTGAACACATTTGTCCCATTTTTAAACCCTTTTTCACAGAACTGTGGATGTGTAACGCCTTTGCGACCTCTCGACCAAATCATTACAGCAGTTGGTTGGTGACCACCTTGAATCCTAAGAGTAAAATTTTTTGCAACTTTTGAAGTTTTTGCGTAGATTTCCTCAAAACTGAAAATTTTTCATCTGTTAAAAGTGTACTTTTATGGCCATTAACCGCGTGTTCCTGAATAAGCCAGTTGATCGACGGTAGGCTTTACTGTGAAGATCATCTCGAATAAGTTTTGATCTGGTTAATATATCTATTTCCTTTGACACAGTTACTGATATCTAAGGCAATTTCTGCAAATGCGTTCACGAACAGTTTATATGGCTGAATTGTTTCGAACTTTCTGTCATCAACCTTATGTTGAAAGTCCTCGGGAAAAGTAATCAATAATGCGGTAAACAAACATACTCTACATAAATATTAAGTTTTTTGAAAGGCACATAAAATTTACCTGTGGGTATTAACGACTTCAGCGAACCTTGAGAAAGCCTACGGAAAACTAAAGTGGCTCAAAAACCTTTATTTTTCCGTCCAATTCTGGCATAAAGTAATGCAGTAATATGAGGATAATTTTTTTCTTCTTCTCTCTGTCTCTCGCTCTCTCTCTTTTTATTTTTATTTTCTATCTAACGCACGGCAGGTTTTTGCCTCTATCTCTCTCTCTCCTTTTCTCGCTCCTTATCCGCATGAACTTATCATAAAATATACTCTTATAATAAAACTAAGTGTAGTTCAGAATAAACCAGTTTTATAACAAATATCAAGGCACCATTCTCATGAGTGGTGTCAGCTCTGAGCACTTTCGGCAGTTTGTGTCATAGAGAAATTCAAATATTCAACATAAATTCGTCCATTTTCATGGTTCAACTAGATGGTAGCTCCACTGAGTGTTATTCGAAAAGGCAAACTCCACTGTGTTAGAAAACGAATTTATGCAAATAATCATCATTAACTACTGTTTACTCGTGTCTGTCTTACATCCTACATCTGTCTATTGTTCACTATACTTGTAATGCTCCCCATATCCCTTTATTTTCACATCCTAAGCACCATTTTTCTTGTGTACCATTTGTACTTACAAGTATAACTATAATGAGCTTTCCTAGCTTAAAATATCTATTATCCACTGAATCTTATTATAGCATATAAGACTTTATATAATATTTTTGTTTTAGCATAATTTATTTCTGTTTTAAATATCAGTTAATAAACACATTTTAAATTTGAACTTAATTACTCTCGTTCCAGACTTCATAATGTACCATCGACCGAAAATACTTTTACTCTGCCTGATTCTGCTACAAATCCGGCCTTACTGCAGTTTACCTACCATCAATCAACCTTTTCCAGACTCCCGCAATTATTTGAGTCCAAATGAAAAACATTCACTTTTCAAGCCACCCGAGTTGGAGGAGACCATTGAAGAGGTGCAGCGAATCTTGGCGCAGGATCCATCTTTGCCGCGCTTGACGAGGTAAGTTAAAAAGCATTTTAAAACACCGGTATACGTTTCCAGTTTTATTGAAGCGAAGGCTCGGTGGAAGACTTATGTGTTTTGAACTGAAAAGGCAGCAAGCAAAATTTGGAGATTTTATTTCTGTTTCCCGTCTTACCATAAACTAATGGGAAATTTTACTTTCCAAGAAAACTCGTAAGGTCTTTGAAACAACTTAATTTTCACTTTATGTAATCGGAGTACTTGATTTATTCTACAACTCGAGCTTAACTGAGATAAGTTGAAGAGGCAAATAGCAGAAGGGACATTTGAGTGGAAAGTACCTTACCTTCTTAATTGAAATTAGTTTCAGTGGGAGCTGTTGGAAAATCTAATCTAGCAGAAGGTAGTCTCAGCTTAATTTCAGGCAGTTTAGACAGAGAAAGGTTACTGATTAGCTGCAAGGATATCCATTTGAACTAACTTACGTTTCTACTCTTCGTTTTCAGAGGCGAAATCGAGGAGCTTTACGAGAAGGTGACGCGTGAGGAGTATCAGAAGAGCGTTGCAGCTGGGGACATGGGACGCGCGGACAGCATGCGTGCACTCATGTTGGTATTGCCATATAACACAGACAATAACACCGAGGAAAATATACAGGTGAATTTAGTTGATCTTTCATCGTTTAGAATTGTAACTTAAGACTTTTTCTCCCGCTAGGAACTTTATACGCGTCCGCCAGTTACGAAAGTAATCGACGCCTATACACCACATCAACCTATCAAATTCCTCACACCCGACCCCAGCGCGCCGCTGAAAACCGAAACTGCGCCAGCCGGCAACTTCGCAGCTACAACTTACAAGCCTGCCTATTCTTTGAAGACACAGAAAGTATTTGCACCCAACCCGACCACATATCATCCACCACCACCAGCGCCGGTCATGTTTAAGATGACATCGTCGGTACAGCAAGAGCCAAGCGACGGTTTTCAACCAGTTACAAATAGCATAAACGATGGCGATTATCGAACGAACGTGGAACGTAATCCAACACCAAAGCCGGTGCAGCGTTATAGCAGCCATTATAATGCCAAAACTGCAGAGTTTCTCAAGCAACGCAAGCCAGCAAAGCACGAGACGTCCACGGTGCGTCCGGTTGCGGATGTTTTGGAGAGCTTGGGCATTGTTGGGCAAACACAGTCACGCAACCGCTTCCCCATCGATGATTACTATGCGGCGGAGAGTGCGCCACAACCGGTGATATCAACTTATGTGCCGCAGACCGTAAGCCTTACGGATCTCAAGGAATTGCAAGCCTACAATCTCTCGCCAAAAATCAGACCTGATGCTTATTCCAGCTTCAAACCGTTAAACATTGGTGAGGAGATACGTGTCAAACCCGAAGTCGAGGGTTATCTTACACGTTTCGGTATTGTTGGCGGTCGTAAAAAGAAGGACTTGAAGAAGGGAAATAACCTGAAGAGTCATAACGCTGAGTTAACCGCTGGTGAAAGCGAAATATCCACAGCCAAGGTGCCCAGACGTGGTACAGCTGCCGCGGCGAGCACTGAACTCGAAAAGCTTTTAGTAAACTTACAAGAACTGGAGCGCTTAAACGTCAATCCCAAAGCGCTAGGTCCCACCACAACTATACGTCCAACAACCAGTAGCACTACAACTACAACAACAACACCGGCGCCCACCACACCCAATTTAATAACGAACGGCGCACCCATGCTGATAGAACCGAAGAAGCCACGTAGACGCATTGACCCAAATATCGACATCAATTTCGGTAATACGGGCAACCATCAGACAGAAGCGTCAAACACAGATCAACTTAGCAAGTTGCTGGAAAATCTACAGGAATTGGAAAAGCTGCGCATCAAACCAGATAATGCGCTGAAAACTATCGCGCCAGCGACTAATGCCGCGCGCACAGGACCGCTGCAGTACGCGACGCCCACGCCACGCATTGCGAATTTGTTGAACCGTTTCAATGAGCTCGCGCCACAGACCACGCCCGCCCCGCGCAGTTCGGCGCAAGCAGATGCCGCACAGTTGCAAGATGTACTGCGGCAATTGCAAGAATTTGAACTACTGAATGCGCGCACCACAACAAAGAAACCAAAAGCGCAGCCGGCGCGTGCTGGTGGCGGTTTACTTGCCGGACTGGGTGGTCTGCGCGGCGCTTTGGCACCAACAGATGTTTTCAATCTACAGAAACTGCTGACGGATGATCGAGAGCTGGAGCGTTTGTATGAGCAAGCGCGCGCTGGACAGACTGGCCGAAAGGTGACAACAACCACAACAGCGAAGCCTACAACCACAACTACACAGCGCGCTTTGATATTAGGTGATTTAGATGATTCGGAGCTGCAGCGTCTGTTTGAGCAAGCGCGTGCACGCACAAGTACCACAGCAGCGCCTACCACCACTACGACCACTACAAGCACATCGCGTACGCCGGCGCCTAGTTATCGCGAATTTGAGCAATTGCAGAAATACTTTGCGGAGTTGGAGAGAACGCGCACCAGCACAACCACAACTACAACGACAACAACGAGCACTACAACACCTGCGCCCACAACGACAACAACACCCTCAACAACAACATCGACGACAACTTTGCCACCTACCACAACCACAACCACCACGACCGCGGCACCGTTACCAGCTGTTGGTTCGCTAGACTTAGCACAGCGCATTACCGACAGTCTTGGCGCGCAAAAGCCCAAAAAAGCGGAGACTGACAACGCTCAGCTGCAGGAACTCATCAATCGCGTACAGCAGCTGGAACGTTTAAACGCCAAAAACGAGAAGAGCATACGTGCCACCACAACAGATACACCGATACCCTTTGTTGGCTTCACCACGCGTAAAGTTAACGCGCCAAGCTCCGGCAGGTCTAACGATCAACGCACGCCCTCGAATGATTTCGCGCATTTGCAGGAGCTCTATCAGCATGTTGCAAGCGCAGAGCAAGACGCATTTGGACGCATTGAAATCTCTACAGCAGCCACAGCGGCAAAGCCTTCCGCCAAGCGCACGCAGAAATTCGCGCAGAAAATCATCGACATCACAAACGACACCGGCTCAGGCAGCAGTCTCCAAGAGGTGGAGCCTAACGAGTTCGTGCAATTGCAGAAGTTGTTGAGTAAAGTCAAGGAGTTGGAGCGCGTGAAGATACACGGCGTACATGGCATTGTGCAACCAGCCACGCCCGCACCGACTGTCGGCAGCTACACGCGCGACTTCACTGACTTAACAAATCTAGTTACGTCCGCGTCGGTGCACACGCCCACGGTACACAACTCGATTGGCGCGCATATAGTCTACCCCGAGAAAACGCATGAGTACAAACCATTTGAAGACATACTTAAGGAAGACTATAGGGAACCGATTGGAATGAAAACTCATGAGGGCAAGAAAGACAGCGCTGTGCTGGAACCGACATCTAGCGAAGAATTGCGTGAGTTGGCAATGTCAGTGCCTGCGAACCCCAAAGGTTCCTCGTTTGATAAGGATTTCGAACAATACCAAGAGTTCTTCAAAAAGCTGGAGGATGATGAACGCACTTCGTACAAGAATATGCAGCCGCCTGTGATCTACAAGACCGTGACTAAGGAGCCGCCACGTTTCGTTGTCGCGCATAAGCCGCATGAGGTGCAAAAGCCCAAGAACGGTAATGTGCAACAAAAGGCAGATCTCGAAGAACTACAGAAGTTGTTGAGTAACGCGCAGGAGCTTGAGAAGTTAGGCGTCACTCTACCGACAGAGTTATCAGATCAAATAGAGACCAAACTGACTAAACATGCCAGCAATGAAAGAGCGGAGAAGCAACTTGAGACGGTGACAACACAACCGGTGCATATAGTCACAGCCGAACGTCCTAAACCCAGCTTGGCGCTGCACGACTTGATAAACCACGTAAGCAAAGCACCCAGTGTCGAGCATAAGGACACAAACGCTGGCTACGCTGTTGTAACTCCCGAATCTACAAGCGCTGAGAATGACATACAAGACTCCAGCGAAAAGGAAGCTTTCTTTTCGTTAACCACACCTAAATCACTTGTACCGAAAGAACCGAAATCTACCACACCGAGTACTTTAGATCTGCCGGTTTTCAGTGCAACTAAGATCATTGAGGCCGCTATTAAGCGCGCAGCTAACAAAATAGGCGTCTCCACCGAACAAACGCTCGGTTTCCAGAAACGCAGCGACACGGATATTTACGCTGATATGGATCCGGGTAGTATGGACGATTTAATGGGCGAGTTTAGTGAGATGAACTATCAGCTGGCTTCACCGGATGCCGCAGTCAGCGACGCCATTCCAAGCAAACAGGAAACTGTTGCCATGGAGCAAACTACCACAGCTGCTGACGATGCCGACATAACACAAGATTTGCATGAACTGCAGCGCTTGATTGGCAATTTACAAGAGCTGCAGCGACTTAATCTTACTGTTTCATCCGAGTTGCTGCGCCAAGCCGATGCGAAGTATCTGGAAACGTTGAAGAAACAACAAATGCCCGCCGATGACACCACGAAGAATAGACGTCAAAGTGTGACACCCACAGTAAGCGGGGCAACGGACGAAGCCGGCACGAGCACAACTCCCAGCGCAAGTACGAGCAGCTCACAGCAGAGTGCGCCCGTTGACGATGCAGACATAGCGTCACAGCCAGTAGACATTGCGTCAGCCGCGAATACTAATAGTGCCACAGCTGATAAGGTGACTAGTGATAGCAGCAGCACAACGACTACGGAGGAGCCACGCAACGGTTCGCTCGCCGATCTGGAAGAGTCGTTCGGTGGCTCTGATACGAATAAAGAGGAACCAAAGCCGCCGAAGCGTAAAAACGGTTTCTATTTTCTAGCCGATTGGAACTCTTTCCTGGAAGTGGGCGACGGCGATGATCAGGTGATAGTACGTCTGAGTCCAAAAATCGGCGACCCACGCCTGTTCATACCAGTCAAAATACCATAATTGTTGCTGCACCTGGAGCTGTAGAGACTAAGTGCAAAAGCAGAAACTATAACTTTTGTAAATATTTATTATTAATAATTATATGCGTAGGGTATTGTCAGGAGGTTAGCTTGATGTGGATGGTGTTGAGTGCTAGTAAGGGAAATTCAATTTATAAGTACAAGGGGCTTAAAGAACCGAAGAGACATCTGAATAGTTCATTGAGCTTTTTGAGAAGCTTTTGTAAATCGGAACTAAATTCGGAGCATTGGTTTGGATCGAGTGTTAATAAGGAAATAAATTTTTAAGTACAAAGGGCTTAAGGAACCGAAGATACATCTGAGAAGTTCATTAAGCTTTTTGAGAAGCTTTTATAAATCAGAAGTAAATTAGGAGCTACATCTGTCGAGGTCGAAAGTGACAATTCCCTAACCTTCTTGACATAAACTAGAACCTCGACCACTATCCGGCATGTAACTTGTTGAGGAAGTAGCTTCGTTTTATTGCTTTCGATGTTCTGAGAAAGAATTGATTTTTAAGCGGTTGTCCACTACTGGGAGAGTTTTATTAATATTTTGTCAGAAATTTTGGAGTCAAAAATATGCTTCCGAAAGTTAGAGCAATATTCGAAAAAGTAACAGAACCGGCGATATTAAATTATTTGATTAAGAGATTACCTCGTTGGACAGTTAGAAGTAAGGAAGCTTCCAAAATTTATACACTTATTTATGTCTTGTACCCACAGGAGATCAGTATGAAAAGAAAGATTTTTCGAAGTTACGAAGAACAGTGACTGTAGCGAAGAGCTCCGAAGAACTGTAAGGGACCTCTGAGCTTTTCAAGCTAAAGACTTTAGTTCTCAGTTCTGAACTATTTTGTTCTCTAAACTGTAGTGTCTGCAATATAAAATATATCTCGTGTGTAACATGATTTTTCAGCGTTCTGGGATCGTGTTTTCATGTTTCTCTTCGGAAGCTTTCCTCAAACTAGTTTCAAATAACGTGAGCGAGAACTCTAACTTCTATCTAACAAGTTCTCCAGTTTTAGGCCACACTACGACGACCACATTTTGTATAATTTATTATTAAATTTGGTAAAAAGAAGTAACAAGATAAAAGCTGTATGATCTTAGATTTATACTGCATAAAGCTTTGCAAGCTTTAAGCGTTTCTAGCACGTAAGCTGAGTCAATTTAATATGAGTCTTAATATTTAAGTAAACGATAAGTGAATAAAATAGCCCATTTTTAACAAAAAAAATATAATTTCTAACTTTATTTGCATAATAAGCAGAAACATTAAAGTTACACAATTTTTTTAAGAGCAAATGAAGTTTGTAGGTACGCGCAAGGACGCGCCTGCGCCTACAAAGCGATAGAATACAACACGATCGGCAAGCGCGACGGCTAAATGCGGTTGCGTGACCAGAATATCGCTGCCCTGCAGCATAACCGAAAATACTTTCAACACGCGTTCAGCGCTTTTAAAGCGCGTAAACTCTACGAAGCCTTCTACGCCGCGGTAGGCTAACACGCGCACTGTACAACAGTCCTCCACGTAGGCCAACAAGGTTTCGCTAACTATTTGCATGGTAATGAGAGAGCGCGGTTGAAGTGCGCTTATAGTTTGAAAGCGCGTGCCGCTCAAAACGTCCAAATATAAAACTATTTCCGCTTGATGAGCGCCCACAAGCTGCGGCGCCGGCAAAGTAACCGCGAGTAATTCCAACGGCGTTTGTTGCGTCAACACTGTAATGGGTAAAATTTCACCTTTGCCAAGCGCTGGTAAATTTTTACTGTAGAATTTCAACCAAGTAGCATTAGCGATGAGCAGCTCGCTGAAATTGGGCGGCATTACAATCGCGCGCTGTACTAATTCGTTGTTGTCGCTGGTTGCGCTCGCAAACATTTCAAATCCGTCATCGGTTGGCGCTTCCGTTGTAGTAACTACGGTCGCCTCCTCCAACAACTGTTTTCTAAGCGTGCGCGCGGTATTTCTCAGATAGCGCTGCAGCGCGCGCACACGCTCAATAACCAAACTTAGTTCCAAAGCATGCGTTGCCATGGCATTATCGTCGATCAGCTCATCAACTTGCTCTTTACTATTAGCCAATATGAGCACATCGCGTACTGTGGTGCCTAAATTGTCGACTATCGTCGCCACCGTCATATCCGTTTCGTCGTCATTTGTCGCGAGGTAGCCTTGTATTTCCGCCATATCCACAATGTGCGGCCATAAGATTTGCACTGTGCGCGCGGCTAAAATTTGTGCAGGATTTTCTGGCAACTCGTGCACATGCCACTCGAGTTGCTCAAAGCTCGCATTCGGATAGATTTGCTGTTCACGCAACGCTTCCATAATGGCAATGAAATCCGGCACTAAGTGTTCGTCGTGCAAATCCGTCTCCGGTATGCTGAGCTGTGTGATGTTCACCTCCAGTCGCAAACGATAATCCAGATCATCTAGCACTTGTAAGATGACATTCCGGAAATCAGCAAAGTGGTAAATGTGCGACTCAGTTGCATTGGGTTTGAGCACTGTTCCGCTTAATTTGTTAGCCTGCGGACTGAGCACGCGCTGGTAGTAGAGCGGCAGGCTGTAACGCGGCAATGTGGTGCGCTTACCGCGCGCATTTAACGCGTCTTCATCGTCCTCAGTGTCATCATTGTAGAGCAATATCACTTCGCCATTGCTAAGCATGAGCGCCTGCGAGTGGTGCGGCACAAAGCGGTAGCTAGCATTGCCCAACCAATTGGGCAGCAACCAGGTGCTGGTGGGCGCCTGTTCAACTAAGTTATAACCATACACTGTGTCATCGTGTACGGCATACAATTTTGGTGGTGCATGCGCTGAAAGCCACAAATCTGTTGCGGGTTTTTCGAAAGTCTTTAGCAAAGTTAGCTGTGTACCAGTTAGGCGCCAGGAATTGAGCGTGCCCTCGGCGCCTGCTTTGTTGGTTACAAAGTCAATGGTGTTTGTTATTGTTGTTGTATCGTCAACCGTTACCGCCTGATCCAACTGTCCCGCGACAAAGTCGACGACACTCTCATACTTTGAGGTATGCGCTTTCCATTTCATTACATGCGTGCGCTCGCCTGTATTTATGAGCAAATAGTTATCGCTCGCTTTTTCTAGCACAAACGCTGCTTTTATGGTAAGGTTTTCCGACATCTGCTCTTTACTAATTGCGTGCATGTCTAATTCGAACGCGCGCTCCAAGTATTTCAAGTGGTAACCGCGCTTCTGCTGGCTCTTCACCAAAGTTCTAAACTTTTCACATAAATCTACATAGTCCGCGTCTTCACGCGCATTGCGTAGTAGCGCGCCGAAGTTAAGCGGCTTGCGCCGTCCAGCAGTCATGTAGCTAGGCAGTGTGGGTCCCGAGTTCACAGTCAAGATGCGCGCACTCCAGTTGCCGGTTATGAATTGTTGCGGCTTGTCGCGCACACGCAGCACGTTTTCAAACCATTCATCCATATTTATACCAGAGACATGGTATTTCGTTTTCAATTCCTGTGCTGCGACATTTTCAAAGTACAGTGTTGATTCAAAGTGCTGATCACCATAAAGTGTTGCCACCTGTTTTAGGTCCTTATCATTGTTTATCGGCGCATTTGTCTTGAGAGTTTTTCGCACCAAAGCCGATTGAAGTGTGAGCGGTGTGTTAACTATTTGGTTGCCATGTTTCTGAAAATAAATATGATAAAAATAAGAAAACTTTATAAGTTTTCGTGCAAAAATTAACGCGTCAAAATCTTACTGAGAATTCTGAAGTCCTCTTTCTTGCAATATTATATAGCGTATCAAGTAGAGAGCAAGCAGATCAACCTATATTGCTCTGTACCAACTCCCGGCTGAACTTCAGAATTCGCTGGAAAATGACGATGCTGCGATATTCGCCTTTCCTGACATCGGAAGATGCTTTTAACAATACGTTCCACGCAAGCGTCATCAAGGCATTGGATAAAAGGAATGTGGCGGCTCCAGTATGCAGATGGATAAAGGCTGTACTGCGTACTAGAATAGCTGAATCATTTTGGGGGAGCGAAAGGTTCGCCTGGGCACTACGAGGGGCTGCTCAATGAGTAGAGTTCTAGCTCCCCTGTTGTTCTATCTCCCCTGTTATTGCGAGAGGTATGCCGATGGCGTTGTCATAATGGCGCGAGGTAAATTTTGCGAACCCTCTCTGCGACATAGTTCAAAGGAGCTTAAATCTAGCTAGTGGATGGTGCAATACGGTAGGGTTAAATATCAACCCGAAAAATACAATCATCGTACCTTTTTAAAAGCAAAGATCTCGTCCAGGTATGAGGCCTCTAACACTTGGTGGCAGGGAGTTGGAGGTGTCTAAGGAGGTTGTCCGTGGATTAACACTGTCCATAGCCACCAAGGAACTCATGATAAGCAGACGCTTAACCGGCAGCTGCGGGGGCTGCCAGACAGGTATCACCAGGTGGCTGTATATCAAGATCGCCTATCGTCACTTATGGAGCGGTTGCTTGGGCATCGAAAGCATGACAGTGTTCGATAGGCTTTCAACTATCGAAGCTGCAAAGACTCGCCTGCGTCTGCGTTTCAGCGGCTATGCGCATTTGCCAACCCGCAACACTTGAAGTCACCGCTCGATCTAGTGATCAAACCGACTGCGAAGCATACCATGCTCAAAAAATGAAGGCCTTAGGGGAAGACACACCAATAGGCCTTCTTGAGTTCAGTGGTACATTGACGGCTCGACAACACCGGAAGGCATTGGAGCAGGCATTGCAAGACCGCAAATCAAACTATCCATATCAATGGGACGTTTTCCGAGCATCTTGCAAGTAGAAGTCTTTGCTATAAGTTAGTGTACAGAAATCAATCTCCTTCGCAACTATCGCAACCAGTGTATCGCTATACTCAAAGATAGTCAAGCGGCTCTAAAAGCGATCTCAGCTTATTAGGTTAAATCACTTTTAAAGGAGGAGTATGCAGGAAGGTTGAGCCGCCGCATAAAGGGGTAGCCGGCTTGTCGCGCTCTATACAGATTGTGGCAGTGGTAAGGCAGAATATAAAGAAGCCGAATTCTTGCTATCTCTGCATCTGATTTATGCTGGTTACCACTCAATCGGATGTTACAGATATGCGTGAAGTACCAAGAAATCGAACAAAAGCTCCAAGAATAATTGTTTACTCTTAAAGGCCCATATGCTTGCATCTGCAAAGTCAATTTTAGGAATTGGCATTGAGGACAAAATTTCTGCGTGGTTTCAATACTTCTGAGTAAAAGAGGTCAAAGACCTTCACAAAGCATTGCTTACTACGTTTCAGCCCAAGCCTTATCTCATGTATTATCTACACTGTTATTGTGGTTTTTACTACTTTGTTTCAGCCCAAGCCTTATCTCATGTATTATCTACACTGTTATTGTGGTTTCGTAAAATTTGGTTAAATATAAGTTTCTGCTTAAAACCACAAATTACTCACCATTAAAGTATTTTCGTATTCCTTCTGTAAGTCCACGCCGTTAATCGCGCCTTTTACATGTATCTGTCCATTTAAGTTGAGTTCGGAAAATGTAATGTTTCCTGTTAGATTCTGAGCTGTATGAAGCGTGACGATTTGTGACAGATCAATGTCGTTCAAAAAACTGGCATAGAAGCTATTGCCATTTAAGCTGCCTGGTGCAAATGTGAGGTATTCTGGAATTTGAAAAATAAAGTTGACAAAAATTAAGGTAAGTCTTAATTTTGTGATTGTTGAGTTAAAATAAAGAATTTTTAAGTTTTGAAATCGCCTGGGCTAAGTATAAATTCATCTTGTCCGCTTTTAGATCCACTCACCTTATATACAAGTATATATACGTTTTTCTTGGCGCATTTTCAGTTTTTTGTCACCTAATTTACTTTCATAAAAAGACGCTTAGTTTGATCGCTGTGTCAATAGCTGCTCTAAGGTTTGGATCTCCGTCTCATAGTTCGTGAAACATGATACGATCTGTATTCGGTTTCCTACCTAAGATACCACAGAACTCCATTATCAGTCCTTGTTTTTCGAGGTATATCTTCGACATATACTATATGAACCGTCTGGTTAAAAGTTTTGGAATCAGCTCTTTTCTATCCTTAGAGATAACCTAACTTGGGACAGATTAGTCACGGTAGAGAACAATGCAAACGAAAAGCGCTTAAATAGATAAAAGATTTCGGTATCTCAAGTAGGTGATGTAAGAACACGTTAAATGGTAAAATTTAAGTTGAAATTGATCCTATTTGACTTTTAACTAGAGAACTCGTTAGCGATGTTAGGCTTTTGTCCATTGTGTAAATGATCTTTTGTGTAATTTTAGCATAGGTGTTATTCAGTATCGGTTAGGATAACAGTTAAATTTTAATATTCCGTGGTTCATGGTAGAACTATACGGAAATTCATCTCAGTATAGTCAGTGTTGCAAATACAGTGACTCTCCGCATGTTCAGTTGGATACCCGTATTAACAAGTTTCCTAAGTTTTATGGTATTTTTTGAAAAAAAGGTGGCAACTCTTTCAAGGATTATTTTTAACTGTAATGCTACTTATATTTCAACTATTGGCTGTAAATATTAGTAGCTTAATGCAGTTTAGTGAATTAAAAAATATAAAAATATGGCAACCCTGCTTATTATTTCAACGCTGTCTAACTTAAAATTTGAAATTAAACTCTAAAGCTTCTATTTAGATACTAGTTGGATACCTCTATTGACAAATTTTTACTACAAACTTTTATTGTATTGTTAAAAAAAATAGGTGGCAACTCTTACAAGGAATATTTTTAACTGTAATGCTATTTATATTTCAACTGTTTGCTGTAAATATTAGTAGCTTAATGCAGTTAAGTGAATTAAACAAATATATAAAAACATGGCAACCCTGCTCGAAAATTATTTCAATGCTGTCTAACTTAAAAATTTAAATTAAACTTTAAAGCTTCTATTTAGATACTAGTTGGATACCTCTATTGACAAATTTCTAAAATTTTATTGTGTTGTTTGAAAAAAAAATAGGTGGCAACTCTTCCAAGAAATATTTTTAACTGTAAGGCTCCTAATATTTTAGCAGTTTGCTATGAATATTATTAGATTAATACAGTTTAGTGAGTTAAAAATTTATAAAAAATATGGCAACGCTGCAGAAAAAATATTTTCAATTTTTACCCTAACCAAACTTCATTAGTTTGTTATAAATACTGTAGTAGTACTATTCTTTTATTTTTACTTAATTTTTTTGAAAGAGGTGGCAACCCTAAACTTTTTTCTTTCAACGCTTTTGAGTAACGCCCGGAACCCATAGAACGCGACAGACTGCAAGCGACATCTGTCCAATATTAAAATACGCACGTTCTTATGGACACAGTTATGTAGTTGTTCAGCTGCCTCAATAACTGTGTCCATAAGAACGTGTGTATTTTAATATTAGAAAGATGTCGCTTGCGGTCAGTCGCGCTCTATGTGTTCCGGGCGTAATGCAGCGAATAATTTAAAAACGTCATTCATATCTTTTCATTGAACGATTAAATGTAAATCTATATACATATTTAAAGCGTGACGGTATTCCGTTGCGCTACACAAATTCGTTGCAATCGAACGTTTTTACAATTAACTCAAGGAAGAAAGGAGTTTTATAGTCAAACGAATCTTCATATTCTCTTCAAAAGCGTACTTACTAGTTATCTCCTGCGGACGATCGAGCCGCAAAGTGTCTGTGAACCACTCAAGCAACGTATGACCATTCAAAATAGAGGCCACCAGCTCCTCGCGCACCAACAAAGTGTGCGCACGCACCGGTCCCTTGAAAGTTAACGGCGCCTTGATCAACACCGGCTGCGGCTCATTCACATAGACGATATTGGCGAAGAGCGCCAGCAAGTTGTAACCGTTCAAGTTGCGTATGTACGCGCCCTTATCTATGCCAACACGTCCGCTGAAAGTATTTCGACCCTTCAGGATACAAGCTTTATCCTTGTACACCAATTCGTCGAAGAAATGCGCCAGATCTGGCATATCATTGAGTGCGCCAAACACTGTTAAGTCTTGTAGTTGCACTTGTGGCGTATTGAAGTTTACGACGCCCTGCACGATGAAAGCTTGCGCCGCGGGATCAAAGCGTAGCGCGCTGCTAAACACCGACATCGGTTGTGCATTCAAGGCGCCCGTAATTTCCAGATCGTTGACGTAGAGATTACCCAGGAGGCGTACGGAGCCGCGAAAGTTGCAAATAGTCTTCTTCGTCGCAATATCGGTGAATTGTATGCCATTCAGCGCGTCCACATAAGTGTCACCCTGGACCTGTACGTTTTGTGTAAAACTTTTTGGCGCCAGAATTTGCGTTGTACCGTTGGCGGGCGTGCGTATTACCATATCTTCGATGAAGTCGGGTAGATCAACGCCATTGTAAGTACCTTCAACTTGCAGGTTACCGTGCACGGTGAGCGGTGCAACAAATGTCAGACTATTGCTGAGATAGTTGGGACGATTTAACCAAATAATAGTCAATTGCAGATCCTCATCGAAGCGTTGCTGATTCAATTTATGCACGTGCACATCACCTGTGACGATGACATGATCCACCAAAACCTTGCCGTCCAACACCATATCCGGCAGCTCGTCGATATCATCAATAAAGCTCCATATTAAAGACGAATTTATGCCCTGTATCTCATCCGTCTCCAGACCGTGTGCGAGCTTGAGCTCGTCCACAAAAATGTCTCCAACTTGCGGCACCTCAGCAGCTTGACTATACGTCAATTGAACGGCATCCAACATCACGTTGCTGTCACCATTTATATCGCCTTCTATTTCAGCCAACTTAACAGTTAGTTGGTCAAAGTGCGCTTTGGGTAAATGCATATCCTCAAATATAGTTTGGTAGTTCTCAACGATAGGCAGTCCATTCAAACTGCTCATGACCTCCACTGTATCTGTTCGGAGCGCATTTTCAAACGTCAAATTGGTGTGTAAAGCCGACTCCGGCTCGTCGATCTTGAGCGCGTTTTGTGTGAGCTCAGCAATGTCTACACCATCGTAGTAACCGCTAAGTGTAAGGTTTGCGAAATACAAGTAAGCTTGTAAATTGTGTATAAACAAATCTTGTTTCGTATGCGCCGGCACGAACTCCGTCAACGGTATGCCGTTTACTTTGTCATCCAAGACTTTAAAGTCTATAGGCATATGTACCTCGGTAAAACGCTTTTTGGCACTCACATTTATAACGGTTGCAGGATCAGCTGGTCGTTGCACGATATCAGCCAGTAGCGGCGCTAAGGGTTGACCGTCGTACTTGTCTTGAAGTACGAGCTTACCGAGCACTTGCAGCTCCCTGAAACTGCAGATTGCTTCCACCTGTTTGGTGTCCTGCAGCGTGGGATTATGTGGAATTTTGCCAATATCACGTCCACGCGTGGTGCCATTGAGCTTTTTTAGAATAGTTAAAGTTATTAACATTTATACATAGTAAATAGAGGAAGCAGTTAACTTACCTGAAACAGTTCGGTAACTTTGAGTTCTGAAAAAGATGGTAAGCCGCGCCATGTTTGGTCACCATGTAATGTAATGGCATCGGAAGCATTTAAACCATTTAGTAAGCCCTCCACGTCCATAGCATTTGTGCTGAGCGTGCTTGTGAATGTCTTCTCTGCTCGCACAACACTAACTGTAGGGCCATTGGACCAAAGAAAGTCTTCCGGGAAGCTCAAAGAGTTTAGAGTAGTGAGAGACACTTTGTCCGCTAGTATTACTTCCTGAGTTTGGAGCATGCAAAAATTATTCCAAATTAATATTTGTTATAGACTAATTACTAATCTCTAAAGGAATATTTGATCTCAAGTATTTATAGCCTACAATCTTCAATTAAAAGAGCAAATGATTTTAAAAGAGCGCATATATAAAAGCGAAAATTTACTACAATCAACAATTTTACTCCTCTGTTTTTTGTAAATAAACTCACCCCATCCACTTCGAGTTGGGTCAAATCAACCGGTTCGTTTATAAGCACCATATTTTCTTTTATATCCCGCCATGGCATGCCATTGATCGACTCGAACTCAATGTCGCCATCCAAGACGAAACTATCACTTTCTATGCCATCATCATCCTCATCTTCGTCCTCAAGATCTTCCTCGAAAGCGGCACGTGCCTTGGCCAAACTTACACGTTCCAGAACTCTCAAGTTCTGCACATTCAATACACCGTCCAGTTCCAGCACACCATCTTGTACATAGAAGTTATCACCGTTTTGTTGCTCAACAAAGAGTTCATCGACTTCCAGACTATCGAATTTCAGGTGTGGAAAGATCAGCGTTTCCGTTAACGCGTCACGTCTGTGACGACCACTATTTATCTCCGCCTCCAATTGCTCTATGGCTGTTATCACCAGATCTAGATCAATTTGTGTATCCTCATCCGTCCAGCGGTAATCATTTACATAGATTTCGCCAACTTCGCCGGCGTCTATGCTGAATTCCGGTGTTTGTAGCTCCTCGAGTGCAGAGAGATCTGGCTGTGACTGCGGAACGCCATTCTCCGTTGTTTGCAGGAAAACTTGTGCTTGTGCAATCAAATCATCTTGTTCCTGCACCCAATCCTTTAGGAAAGCGTAGATCTCCTGCAAATCCAAATACTCCGAATTTTTCGCCAACAGCTCTGTGTGCAAACGAAATAGACCCGATTCCGCATTGTGACGCGGCACAATTAACGACACTTCAGCGCCGCGTCTAAAATATGCGGCGCCCTTGAGCCCACCGTCGCGTTGTATGTCCAACATGCAACTGGCGCCGTAGACTGTGTGCGCGCCCAACTTACATGGTACCGGTATGCTAAGCGTAAATGCGTCACCATCCCAAATAAGTGTCTCCAGCACGGTAAGACTATGCGTACTGAAGTCCACATAGTGCTGCACGAGTAGTATGAGATCGTCGCGATACGTACGCACCGGCACGGGAAAGAACAACTGCACGACACCAAAATTTTGCGACAATATTGTCTTGGGCACAAGTTCACCTTGCTGGTAGAGTAAGATCTGCGGCTGCTGGCCACCAACAGCAATATAACTACGTCCACCCATACGAAAACCAGCTACCGACTCAATCCCTGTGGATGCGATATGCTGCTTGAATATGAAGCGTAGATAATCAGTATTATCTGCACGCGGATTGAAGGTGTATATGGCGGCTGTGTGATTCTGTGGTACGGCTAGTATTAGATCACGTCCCGTATCGAGCAAAGTGGTTTCGGCGCACGGAAATTCCAATTGCATACGTTGCGCAATCCAAAACTCACGCGTACTGAGCTGAAACTGATAGATGTTCAGCGTATAAAAGCCGGTGTGTGAAGACTGATTTGTAGAGACAATCAAATAGTCCTTGCTTTCGACAGTAAAGTAGGTGAGTCCAGTAATGGTATTGCCCACCACCCACTGCCAATACAATTCAATATTACGCGTAGCGTTATTAACACGATACCACAGCACACGATCCTGTGCCGCGACCAGCATTACGCCCTCCGTTTGTCCTTGCGCATCATTCCAAAAAGAATAGGTGAGCAAATAAGTTATCGGCTGGCCTACTTCTAACACACTACCCGCCTGATATGCCGCACGCTCCTTATGCACAACCAACAGATTGTGCTCACGACGTCCGATGAAATATTCATCGCCATCGTGCATTATATGCGCCCACTGCTGCACATCGTCGCCAAGATCGAAGCTGAAATCCTCTTCGATGGACTTGAGTATTAGAGTTTCACGCACGCGTCGCTTGGAAACCTCCAACCGCTGCAACTTACGCATATCGAAGTCCTCTACTTCCTGTGTGCTGGCCTCCACCACGTTCGGCAAGTCCGCTGCATCGCTGGGCTCGGCGACGCCTACTAATTCATCACTAGGTTTGACCTGCGCGTCACCCACGACTTTTTCAAGCACCTTGCGTCCAGCGCCTTTTGTATTGAATTCTTTGATGAGTTCTTGGACTTGTTGATCATTCTCCGTTGGATGTGCTTTGCTCTTGCTGATCTCATCACGTATTGCTTGGACTTCGTCGATACGCTGCTGGGTAACCTCCACTTTGAACTTGGTTAGATTGGGTGTTTTTGTACCGTTCTCCGCTAACCAGGTGGGTTGCACAATTACGCCCTAGCAGCAAGTAATAAAGACATATTTGGCGTATAACGGTATGGGTGAAGCAGTGAAAATTTTTAACAATGTAAAGTTAGCGGTATTTTGCTTACGTAATTATAAAAAAAGTTCATTCTTGAGGAAAAAATTCAGGTATTTACGAAACCCAAATATATAGCGGCAGAAATTTGCCGCTACTCACCTTCGCCGGCGTATTTTGCTGCTCGTTTTCCAGCGCTTCATTGAGCTCACCACGTATTTTCGCGATCTCCTTGAGCTTCGCTTCGGACAGCGCCGAGTTTTTGCCAGCCGCATCGACGAATTGTTGCTGCAGAGATGAAAGCACAGATCTTTTATATTTCTAGCCATTTTTATTTTTTTCAATAGCAGCGCTGGCTGGCTTACCTCACCAATGAAGCAAATAAGCAATAAATGTACAATTACAATTATTTTAATGCGCTTAGGATTACCATGCGACATTTTAGTGAAATTATGTATACAAAATTTAATAATTCGACACTAAGTACAACATACACTCATGCATATAACGTTTTCAAAGTTTTTACGTAAAAAATATTATTTTTGTATTATTTCTGTAATTTTCTTGAAATGCTAATCACGCTTACATAGAAATAGAAACACACTGCAAACACGCCAATTATAAAAATGGTATCAACCAATATCATATGGTACATTGTACGTGCATTGTAATAACTGTTCATATCCAGACACATCTTTTGTAGACTTTTGTTGTAAAATATTTGTTGTGATATATTTATGACTGCTGAATTTCAACTGAATGTGAGTATAAAAAAGTTATGGGTGAGTTGGCAGGCTAGAGTTGGTATGGGACGTGAAGGAAATAAAGCAAAGAATAAAAAAATAAAAGAAAAACCAAAAAAAAATAAAAGAAAAACAAAAAAAAATAAAAGTATATAATCAATTAAAATAGCATTAAAATATTATAAAATAATTCAAAGACTTAAAAAAATTATTACTATTATAATTTTTTGTTTTTTTTTTTTGTTTCACTAAATAATTTGATTTTATGTGCTGTGGAGTAAATGAAGAAAATAATTTAAAAATTAAAAAAAGAACAAATTCATTAAAAAAAAATAATAAGTTTATATATACATACATTCTGAAAAAACATTATAAAACTAATATTTAAAACTTAAACAATATTTTTTTAGCGGTTATTTCTTAGCAGATTTTTTTTAAATAAAAAATATTAAAAATTATATAAAATATATTTTAAATTAAAAAATATGTTAAACTTTTATTAAATTTACATTTTATTTATTAAATCTTTTTTTTTAATTAAATAAATAAATATTTGACATTAAAATAATAAATTTTTTATGTGCTGCGAATGAAGAAAAACATATAAAAATTTAAAAAAATTAAAAAATAACCAACAAATTATTTAAAAAACTGAAAACATATAAATGATCAAAAATAATATAAAAACTATTAAAAAACTTCAAAAAATATGTATTTAGTTCTAAATTATGCTGTATATTGTTTATTAAATTTATTTATTTTTGCTATAAAGATGTTTCAAGTAAATAATTGACTTGAGTTAGCTAAGATGATATGTGTTGTAAAGTAAATTAAGAAAAAACTTACTGAAAAACTAAAAAAGAAATTAAAAAAGAAGAATTAAAAATATTCAAACAAATTAAATTAATTTAAATTATTAAATATAATATAAAAAACATTTTTATTTATTTTTAAATTTTATTTGTTGAATAAAAAATTAACAAATATTTTAACAACTAAAATAAAATTAAATTATTAAATATAATATAAAAATAACATTTTTATTTTTTATTTATTTTAAATTTTATTTATTGAATATTTTCTTTTTTAAATTTATTTTTATTTTTTGCCAAAATAAATTTTTGAAACAAATAACTAATTTTTATATACTGTGAAGTAAATGAAGAAACAATTTACTGAAAAATTAAAAAAGAAATTAAAAAAGAAGAATTAAAAATATTCAAACAAATTAAATTAATTTAAATTATTAAATATAATATAAAAAACATATTTTATTTATTTTAAATTTTATTTGTTGAATAAAAAATTAACAAATATTTTAACAACTAAAATAAAATTAAATTATTAAATATAATATAAAAATAACATTTTTTATTTTTATTTATTTTAAATTTTATGTATTGAATATTTTCTTTTTTAAATTTATTTTTATTTTTTGCCAAAATAAATTTTTGAAACAAATAACTTATTTTTATATACTGTGCAGTAAATGAAGAAACAATTGACTGAAAAATTAAAAAAGAAATTAAAAAAGAAGAATTAAAAATATTCAAACAACTTAAATTAATTTAAATTATTGAAAATAATAAAAAATATGTTAAAAAACTTCATGAGAATATCTGTTAGCTTTTATTTATTTTATATATTTTGTATTCAATTTATTTTTCTTTTTTGCAAAACTAAATTTTTTGTAAACACAAATAATTAATTTTTATGTTTTGTTAACTAAATCAAAAAAAAAAACTTATTGAAAAATTAAAAAAAAAAATATTTTAAAAAAAGTTTAAAATATTTTTATTAATAAATGTTATTATTAATTTTTATGTTTTTTAGAACTAAATCAAAATAAAATTATTGAAAAATTAAAAAAAAAAATATTTTAAAATAAGTTTAAAAATATTATTTATAATAAATATAATTAAAAATTAAAAAAAAATATATACATATATACAAAAAATAAAAACTTATTTTTAGCGTTTATTTGTTTTATTATTTTTTTATTACACTTATTTTTTTTTATTTCACTAAATTATTTAAAGCTACTTTCATTTTATTAAATTTAATGAAACTAAAAACATTTCATTTTAATTTATAATAGTTTTTTTTTACATCTTGTAATTATTATTTTATTTTTGTATATTATTTTTTAATTGTTGTGTATATTGTTTAAGCTTAATTAACAAAGTGTTTTAATTAGATATTACTTTACTTTTACTTAATTTAAAAACAAAAACAGAATTGAATTATTTAAGGTAAATTTAATTTTAATAAATTATATTAATTTATATAAACTCTTTTTTACTTAAATTAGGTTTTATTATTAATAAAAATAAATAAATTTAAAAATTAAATTAATTAATTTAATAAAATAATTAGCAATGTATTATAATGTACAATATAACTTAACTTAAATTGCTTAAATTATTTTTATATGGTTTTAAGCTAAATTTAATTTTGCTAAATTATATTAATTTTATATATGTAGTTTAATTATTTGAATTTATTTTATTTCCCCCTTTTTATTTAAACTTAAGTTTATTGATAAATATATTAATATTTTAATTAATTGTATTTCATATTTTATTTTTTAATATAATTTAATTAAATAAAATCCAATTGTTTTGATGTACTTTTATTATTTTACTTACTTAAGTTTTCAATAATTAATGTAATTTAATTTTTTAAAATTCGTAATTTGATTTTATACAAATTGAACTTTACTTAAATAAGGTTATATTAATTAATTTTAATTCAAATTAAATTACTAATATTTTTTTAATACATAAATTTTCAAAATTTTTGTTATTTTATTTAATCAGCTATATTGCAATTTAATTTTACCACAATTTTATCTTAAATATTTTTTAATTTTATTTTGATGTTTTATTTCGTTAATTTAATTTAACTCCATTAAACACAGCTATTTTTTTTATTTAGTTAAGTCTATGAACATTAATTCTTACAGACTAATGGAGAATTATGTGGTTATGTTATTTTTTTTTAATTTTTATTTTTTTTTTTATTTTTTATTTGTATTTTTTTATTATTTATTTATACTTGATGCTTTATTTTACTTTATAATTGCAGAATTTTACTTAATTTAGTTCATATTAATTACTTTTAATTTAGAGTAAAATTATAATGATTATTATATTAAATTTCATCATGTTTAATTTAATTTTTTGCAATCCAATATAATTTTACTTTATATTTTTTGATTTCATTTTGAATTAATTTACTTTTATTTAAATTTTTTATGTACTTTTATATATTATTTATTACACATATTTATTGATACAATTTAATTTATTTTATCATGTAAAGATTTAGTTTTACTTTTATTTAATTTAATTTTTTATATAATTCTGTTATTTTTATTTTATTTCGATTGGATATAATATTAATTTAATTAATTTAATTTATTATTAAAATTTTTCTTTAATTTTTTTCATGCATATTTCTGTTTTAGTAAAATTATCACAAAAAATCATTTATATCAGCAACAATATTCCATACCGCCCTGCTGGTGTGCTCCACTGTAATTGTTTTTAATTTAACAGCTCCTCCAATAAATGTTACAAACACATGCTGTTAGCCACTTAACAGAGCCCCAATCAGCACAGCTCTACAGCAACTAACCAATAAATTCTCTATTGACAATGTACACAGCGCAGTCTCTCACTGCACCAATTTGCTCTCAAAGTTTATTATCTTTGCACGCTCCCGCTCTGTTGTTCATTTTGTTTGCCGGTCTCACGAAAATAACTGTGTGCGCACATTTATTGCTCGCCTATCGCTTTGCCAATTGGCATTTATCTAATTTGTTTCAACATCTTGTGTTTATAGTGTTTGCTATTGTTGTTGTGCTTATCGCAGTTGCAGCTGGTTAGCAATTGCATTGTTTAGTTGGCTTGTGCTGCATTATTTTTGGTGGTTGACTTTTTCGTATGCCCGCGCCGTTGTGTGCATGGATTGCACTGACTAACAGTACCAACAAACATGTGGTATAGTTGTTGCTTTAGCCGGGTCGCGTATGTCGTTCAACTGTTTGACTCTTGGTGTTGTTGTCAAATAGTCAGGCCTCTTGCTGCCTGCTGTTTGTGTT
Source organism: Bactrocera tryoni (assembly GCF_016617805.1). Taxonomy (NCBI): domain Eukaryota; kingdom Metazoa; phylum Arthropoda; class Insecta; order Diptera; family Tephritidae; genus Bactrocera; species Bactrocera tryoni. Next base: position 67,313,235 of record NC_052502.1, on the reverse strand, counting down.
TATTGTTTTAGTTGACAGGCTTCTAATGTTGCTGTTGGTTTGAAAAGTTTGTTCTCATTTGTCTTATTTTACATTTGTTTAGCTGACTAGCTCTCTCGTTGTAGGTGCATTCGTAAAATGTGCAGTGACAGCGAGCTAGTAACAGTGGGTAAATATAGTAAAGAAATTTTATTGGAAAGCAAATGTGTATTTAAAATTTTATTTAAATTCTTAGCTCTTAAACTTAATTTATAATGTTATTGTTTTTAGGTTAAAGCCTCCTAAGGTTCTCAAAAATTCAATATCACTCCTTTTCCGCCTGCGCTACATTCAAGTTTAGTTCATAGACATTGATTTTATTAATGGTAGCCTCTCTATTAGAAATATTCTTGGTGTTTTGTCTTCTTGTTTGTTCAATGTGTTCAGACAATCTTTTCGTTTTGTGAACCTTGATTGATATATTTTCCATTCATAAAACGTAATGAATTCGTAATTCGTAATCAGTATTTGTACAGTAGAAGACAGTACAATTCCACCCTCCAATATTTGCCAACTCACCCACTGTTCGCGCAGTAAACCCAAAGTACTGCACACCAACGCAGTCAAAAGGTCTGTTACCGTTACTGCAATGCAGTCGCTAGCTGCGTTCTCTCTGCTAGCTGCTGTGACAGCTGTCCGCTCTCTGCTCAGTGCAGTCGTACGACAAACATACTTGCCCATGCGCTTGAGCGCTGCCTGCGAACACAAACGGCGCACAGTTTTCGGTTGGCTTTCGTACGGTTTGGTAATAATCGGTTTGCCGCGGAGTGTGTGCGCGCATAGTAGTAGAAAAAGTGTAGAATTGTGAGTGCGTTTATTATTGTGCTTGAATTTGCAACGGTAGCGAATCATTTAAGCGGTATTGTTGTTGCTTTGCAATTTGTATATACATATATGTGTGTTGTGTAGTGTTTTGATTTTGATGACTCCTTTATAGGTTAGAATTGAGCGAGCGGTCGAAATTTCCAGGCGCTGGCAGTTCTAATGAAATTGCCTTCATTTTTTGACTTTTTTCTTTAACTTTCTGTATTTTATTTTGTGTGTTTGTTTTGCAATTTTTGCGTTTTTCCGCTTAGTGCTCGTTAAAACTCACTTTAGCGCATAATTTCGAGTCGCTTGCAGCCCGCAAATTACCTTATTTGTACGAAATAAGGAAATGAATTTTTGCAATAGCGAAAAACTGCAACAACACTTATAGTAACAACAAAGTGGATCTTGTTCTCAGCTGTGACGCGACTTTTACGGCGCACAATGCAACGTCGCCGACCGGGCTGACTGATTGTCTGTCTGCATCGCTGCGCGGCTTGTTGCTGCCCTGCCAACACATGTCAGTTAGCCTGCCTGGCCCCGTTGCGGTTGGAGCTTTGCCTTTTTTGGGTGGGGGCGCCGGATTTTGCTGATTGACGTGCAGCAGCCAAGGCGGCAGCTGCGGCCGAAACGAGTAGCTACACGCCTATTGTGTGGTGTTGTGGTGACAGTAAGGAAGAAATATAATATACTAAGCCTAAAGCTGCCAAGCAGTTTTTGAAAACTCAATGTGTTGTGTCATGCCACATATTCGGGAAATATACTTTTAGAGTGACTAAAAAATTGGGTTATGAGGAAAAAATTGTTTACAGTGTATATTAGTGTTGCTACTTTTGCGTGATTTACGACAATTTGTGCGGCGGAAGTGAAACTTTTTTCGCGGCAGAAAGTAATAAAAATGAGGATTCTTTTAATGCCGCAAAAAATTTTTAATGCCACACAATATTTTGGTTGCCACAAAAATTCTATTAGCGCCACAAAATTTTCTTCGCATATTTATATGTACATATGTATATATATATTTCGCAAAACTACCGTTACAGCGCAAATTTTTATCAATATTGTTATTTTTTTTTGGTTTTTTTTTTAAGACTTGTATTTTGCAGCGCACACTGTAGTGTTGTTGTGCGCAGAAAAGGGTGTGTACGCGCCGCTGCCGACTCGATTTTGTGTGCTAATATGCTCTTGTTACATACTTGTATATACCGCTGTGTGTATGCATATAAATTTCCTTGGCAAATGTATACTTTTGCTTCTCCAGCGTCAAACTTGTGCTTTGTAATCTTCGAAATGTGGAAATAAAATTTTTGTTTACAAGTGAGGGCAGTAAAATTTGAAAAGAATTTAAAGCAGATAAATGCAAAAATTTTAATGATTGAGGTAAACGAGTAAACAAGGGTGCGATAAAAATATTCCGGGAAACCATATGTGTCGATATGTATTAAGTAGCTTAGTGCACAGAATCGGTCAATAGTTTAATGAAGTGTTATATATACATATGTATATATATGTATGTATATAAGTATATTATTTTAATAATTAGTTTTTTTAAATAATTAAAAAAGGTTAAAGGGAAATTTTAGAAAAGCATCCCTTGATTTCGGGGTTAACGCACTTTAAATAGTTAAATTTTTGAACTTTAAATGGAAATATCTCAAAAAACGTAAGCCAACGGGAACTATATGTAATTTTTCCTGATCTAGAGAACATCCTCTATCCGTACATACCCATTTCAACCCCAAAATCGGACGATGCTATTCGAACACATTTTATCCCAGCCAACATTAAATATAACAAAAAAAAATATAAAAAATTAGAATAAATTTCAATAAATATTAGTGTTTTTTCAGCAGTGCTGTTAAATAAGTATGTGTGTCATAATATACAAAATTTAAAGTAATAAATACTCATGATAAGTAATTAAATCAAATAGTGCAATTAGTAAACCAAAACATATTTTAGCGTTAACTAATGCTATACAGCTGATCTGGAAAGTAATTTCAAACAGACTTTTTCAAACAGGTACGTTTATTTTATTTAATTGTTGTATTTTTACAAATTCCTTAGTTTATAATTATGTTAAATTCCACAGTTAGCAGCGTTAAGTTTATAAATAAGCGCAAAATCATAAATTATGGCGTGTGTATATAACCAATATTTCTAAAATGTGTTCGTGTCGTGCATTGCCTTTCATAGTTGGGCATGGAATTAATAAAATAAAGAAAAAAACATTAACTTCGGTTGCATCGAAGCAATAATACCCTTCGCAATTTCAAAATATCCCAAATCCCATACAAGTATTTCATTTTGATCAGTCAGTTTATATCCAGCTAAAGGGATCCGTTCTGAGAAATTTATTTGATTTTTTTTTTTTATTTGTCTATATCGACTCAGTTCGTCACCCTGTTCGTTTATATATACATTTGTTTGGGGTATCCGACGTTTTCTTCTAGGTGTGACAAACTTCGAGTCAAATTTAATATACCTTATTTAGAGTATAAATGTAAGATGACGCAAAAAGTTGCTCAACGGGACCAATTGTTTTACATATTTTCCCGATAGCGGAAAATGGAAAAATAATAAATTTTAACTATGGAGTTTTGAGGCTCCTTCCGTATACCCGTCTTTTGTATACATATGTATGTTGAGCAATATAATAGTTAAATTTCTGATTCACTTCTCGAGGTTATCCGCTAAATTTTCAAAATGCTTTAAAATCTTTTAAAATGCTCTAAAATATTTATGAGAAGGTATACCATAGAAGGAATACGCGACTGACTGTCATGTAGCTAACCTGGTAGAAAAAGTTCATTAGAATTAAGTTCTTTTAAGTTACAATACTGGTACACTATTCGTCTGCAGTTCTCAGGTATTCATCAAAAGTCTTAAAATGAAGATCTTAGCATGCTTCTTCTTCTTTATTGGCGTAGACACCGCTTACACGGTTATAGCCAAGTTTACAACAGCGCGCCACCAGCCCAGAGATGTATGGAACCTCAACTTTTAGTAGCTTCGGCTACGAGGTCTGACCGGAGACTTAATTTTGGTACCATGGGGAACAGGCCCTTGGAGTTTACTCCAACCTGCTCATGCGGACTGGCCCTCGGAGAGTATAGTGGTGGTTGTGGTTAAAACCCAAATGCGGGAAGAACTCTTTGTCAGTTCAATATGGAGTTGCATTGCAACCAGGTGCCGGACCCAAAGCATGGCAGAGGTGGTCGGCCTCGAACTCGAACAAAGTGGTTAGTGTGTCCATTCCACACTGCCAATTGGTACTGAAAATGCCTAGCGTTCTCAGGGCGCTGATCAACGCATTGATTTCATCCGCTGTGCTTTTGAGCGCCGTGGGGTAAGGCTGTCGTCAGTAGGTACCCACGTTAAGCACACAGGACGTTGTCCACTTCTAATGAATTAATCATTCGTACAATGCTTTTGAGTTTTCCTTCTGGAGGTTGTCCTGTTGTTAATTTAGAAGGACGTTTTACCAGATTTTAAAGCCATTATGTTGTTCTTTATTTATTTGAAGAATTTCGTTTGCTGCGCTGTTATGTTCTTTATCGGTCGTTTAAACATTCAAAACTTTATTAGCTGTCAGTCCCTTAGTTCGCTACCACCTCTTCATACATATCTCGAATATTTTATAACGAAAAGGAGATGTACTCGCTGACAGTTTTATCTAATCTTATTATCTTGAAGACAGCATACTGTAATAATAACACTTTTAGCATTGCATAATATCTAAGAATCCATTTCAACTACTCCGGCGTATTCCAAAAATTTTTAAAAGCTTTTGCCTGTACTATACATGCAAACAGTTAACAGTTAGATTCATTAAAAATTTTATCAATTGAATTTTATCAGTTATAAGGTCTCTTCAAAGTACCTTCCTAAACATACCGCTCCACTTCTACCTCACATCTTTTTCTCCCAAACCGGAGTATACAAAGTCGCTAATTTGTCAGCGCCAGCACACAAGAAATTCGCATTAGATACGAGTTCAATGCACATTAATTTGCCCACCACTAAGAGGTCAATAGGAAGTACCACACAAAGTATTCCTTTTATGTATGCGATGTTTCGCGGTGCGCCTACAAAATATCTAACTGCAATCTGTTAGCACAAATATATAAGAATTTCTTTTATTTAAGCCACTGCTTTCATAGCCATTGACAAACATTTCCTTCCGTCCTTTACCGGTGTGTAAAGTCAAATTCGGCAAATGAGATTTAGAGGGTTGTTGCACATTTTCGCTGATAGCAATTTTTTCGTACGCTGGGGTGGCTCATAACACTGGCTGAGTTTGTACTCGTACACAAAAGCGGCGAATAGTACGAAAAATCGATACTTTTGATAAGTGTGCCGTAAAAGTACCGGTGGATGTTGGCAGAGATAATGTACAACAGTTTTTTGTGTTTAATGCTTTCGGGAGTGTTGCGCTCTTTGTATTCTGCTCGCGCAACCACAACGTGAGTTTATTAGAGATACTGTTGATAGACACGGAAGTGGAATTTTTAAAGTACATTTAATAATTTACGAAAGTAAACTGTAAAATTCAACGATAAAAGGATAATTCTGTGATTTTAGTGAATGCCTGATATCCGCTTGTGTCTTCTTTTAGCGCAAAAATTTATTACTTTTGCTGTCAACTTTTGTTGGGAGAAATTATTGTGATTTGTTGAAAAATGTCTCTCTGACTCTCTTTCTCTATGCCAATTTACCGTTTATCCCTTAACAGCATTGCCACTGAATTGAAATTTATAGCATTTGATTGTTATAGCATGGATAACATATATTTAAAATAATAAAAGAAAGGATATAAAGATGAATGCTCTTGGTGAAAAAGAATTTCAATAACAGATTCTTATTAAGCTTTTTTAAACTTATGACCTAATAAAACTTCTTCTTTACTGGGTAGACACCGCTTACGCGATTATAGCCTTGTTTATATCAGCGTGTCAGTCGTTATAATTGAACTTCTCTCACTATAATTCCGAGAGGTCTTTAACAAAATAATATCGTGATCCAGTTTTTACAGTATAAACCGAATGTGTCCATATACTTTGTTCAAATTATCCAAAGTAACTTTTTTGTATGACCTGTGTTGCTTTAAACAATTCTTGAAAGAGCTTAATAGTCTAGGGGAGCTTAGGGGAATTGTGTTCCCAGCTGCCCTGAGTTGGCTAAAACGTCTGCTTCTTCTTTTCTTGCTGGTTAGAGCAGAAGCCCACTTGACGCCTTTTCTTATGCCACTATCTTCTACATGAAATATTTAATTGTAGTCATTTAGTTTGAAGCTACCTTATGCGTATGGGTTATTACATTAAAATCCCGCTCCTGTTTCTATTTCACCTTTTCATTCGTCGGTGAATATGTAGATTTCGCTGTTGGAACTGTCGACTACAGAAACATTGGTTAATTTTTCTCTACTGGAAAATGAAAAAGTTGTGTTTAATTCCTCATGGATCTGCTCTTCTCGGTCGCTTTGTCAATTTAGCCCGAGTTCATCAACAAGGTGGATTATAATACCATACCCGCAGTAACGGGAGTTACTGAGTATGTGGATTTTGCCGTTGAAGATGTCGATCACAGAACCATTGGTCAATTTTTCTTTGCTGGAGAGTGGAAAAGTTCTGTTTAATTTCTCAGGGATCTCCTCTTCTTTGCTCTGTCGCTCTGTGAATTTAGCTCGAGTTCATCAACAAGGTCGGGTGTAAAACCATACCTTACTACGGGCCGCGTTTGGCTCCAATGGTCTGAAATCATAGATAAGGCATAATCACGTGCCCACAAATGTCATCAACTTCTCCGTATGCACCCTTTTCACGAATTTCTGAGATATAACTTATGACTTATACCAAAGCCCAGTGAGAACAGCAAACAAATATATCTTTTATGTTCGACTTCAACCTAAATGATTGACTTTCCTTCAATTAACATAATTTAGGTAATTCTACTTTTCAAAAAATCTTGCAGATGTCATAACTTCTATTTCGTCCTTTTTTTTTTGAAACTTACTAGTTTATTTTAGCTTGAGATTCTAGAAATCTTGAATTTTATGCGTATTTTAAGCTGTGGCATTATCAACAGATTGAAAAAAGGCTAAGTTCTCTTTAGTAAGCCTCTAATTGTTTTAATAGTATTGGGCACACCTCAAGCAAAATATCTGGCACCACCAGTTAACAGCTAGACATAACAGACAGATATGTTTGTACATTAACGGTTTCAGGTATTGAATTAAGTCTCTGTAATTCTGTTAGATTAGCTCTCTATATAGCTGTATTTTAACTCTCTCTGTAGCTCTACCCCCGCTTACTTACTGATACTTTAACTCTCTCTGTAGCTCTCCCGCTGCTTATATTTGTCTCTGCTTCTCCGTCATATCTGATTCACTGCTCCAGTAGTAGCACCATCTTCATCATCATCATCACCATCTCTAGGGCATCGCATGCTTTGAGCACATGCTTCCAGTGGCGTCAACCCCTACTGTCAGGCACTTCAAGGTATTGTATTTCGGTCACATTCGGCAAAGTGCTTTACTTTATCCTGTGGCGCTTTGATTTCACTTTTTTGCCGAATTCTTCAAATTTTGTGTGTTCATAGCGAACAGCAGTCGGCCAAATGTGCGCGTGCTACAATATTTATTTATTTTAATATGCTGTTGTTTGACTTTAATTAACCCTTTTTGCAGGAATATTGACTCACAATCATGTAAGTGTCTCTACTTAAAAGTTTTTAAGGGTAACTCTTGACAATTTCATATGAGTTATACTTTTTTTATTTTGTTGTTGAATGTTCATGACACAGCTGCCTAATTTATTGCGATTTTTTCGGCGTATTTCATACCATTCAATCTTTTGTGGCAACCAATTACCCACTTGTGTTATTGCTTTTGCAAAATATAAAATTTGTGGCAAACTTTTGTGCACTTCAGTATAAACTCTTCAATGACTCACACCCGCTATATACTCTATTTTTCACGTTAATCATTATTTTTGTGTTTTGTGCTTCTGGCAACCACACACATTCACTTTGCCTTCGGTTTCGCATATATTTGGGTCAAAGTGTCCTTGAATTGCTTTCATCTGCCCATCTGTACACGTTGATATTATATGTGTCGCCTTATTTCACGGTTTTTATTATTGTTGTGTATACTTTTTTATTGCTTTTGACACCCCCAACTGACATTAGGTGAGTCATCTTTGTTCAGGGTTATGCAATTCTCGTGCCCGCGCCTGACGTGTGGCAAGATTTGTAAGCTTTAATTCCAACAGCATGTGAGTCATCTTACATCGGGAAGAGTGGTGTGTTTGTAGTTTCCAGGACCGATTTTTAATGCGCAGAGTTGTAATGGAAATTTCTCTGCGCACATATGTGTCAGGCTATAAAAGGCGTATATGTAAAACTGGGGTTAATGTTGACCTTGAATAATTATATACATGTGAATGAAGGCATGTTTTACATTACACTGAAATTGCAAATTGGAATTTAATGAGAAGCTATTAAATGGAATTTTAATCATTTGCCTTTTTAGTCAGTAGAAATGAAATGTTATTTAACCTTTTGTGGACACATTCTTCCCACTAAATGTTTGTGTAAACAGCCCATGAATACGAGGCTACTGCGTTGAAAAGACGTCCTCAGGTACTTTTGACAGACAAGAAGACGCATACATAATTTTTTAATGTTTAAGAAATCTGATGCAAAAACGCCTTGATATGACAAAAGGCGCATATTCGAGGAGGAAGAAGTGAGATGATTTCACAACATCTGCTTTCATGCAGCTGAAGCAGCTGGTATCCGGTAAGATCCGCTGCTTCTACGTATTCCCATTCCGCAGTTATTGAGAAAGCTTATCAGCGTTACAATTTTCTGTAATATCGCTGTGTTCGGGCACCCAAACAGTCTAATTATACACTAACTCGTTTCTAAAGATAGAGAATCTGGACAACTAGATTCAAGTGATAGAGCGTCTGCTTATTCTTTCAATAGTATTGAGCGCACAGTCAGCAAACTCAAGGCTGATATCGCTGTCCTACTATCGGAGTAGATATAAACCAGACTAATGGAAGCTCCGCTTCGGATCAGTACATGTACTGCACCTTTATAACATGAAAGTGTGCGAGGATTCCAGCGTGCCCAGGCTTGCTCTCTAGTACCTATATTTCCTAAGAGAGCAGCTTTCGCGGCCATGCACCTTACGGCTGTATCCATCGGTGCTATATGCAACATATGTCATAGTTCCTGTGGTTTCTAGTGACCACAAATATTAATGAAAATTAATATTTTCTGGAGAATGACAAACTTTTGTTGAGTTCGTTCCTACAATAGTCACATGATCCGAATAGCCGAAAACCCAAACTGTTTCATAGAAACTTAAACCGCAGATTATAGCCTTGACAGACGGCAGCGTTAATCCGGATTAACTGCGCACTTAATCAGATCCAAATTTTTAGGTGACAGACGGCAGCTATGCGAGTTTGAAACTCTCATAAAGAGCTCTTTGTCATTTTTATAATATTTTCAATGAAAATTGATAGAAGATAAACATTACGGTTGTTAGCCGACCAATTTTTCCAAACCATTTTTTATTACAAAAGTATATCAACACATTATTTTTAAAACTGCATCATAACATAGAAGTTTTATTGATATTATATTGAGAATTTGATAAACAGCTGTCAGGGTTGCTTGTATTTCCTTCACAATAGATGAAAATTGGCCATTTTTAACAATGTTGCCAACGAAAATCTCACAAACTCCCTAAAATTTTGAGAGTTATTTTTGGATTCAGGAACGGAGTTAGCTGTGGTAACTCCTGAATTAATCCCGAAAAATGCAATTAATCTGGTTTAACGCTGCCGTCTGTCAATGCTATTAGTTAGTAAGGAAAGGAACTTCACTAAATTTCAAGGCTCGGTCCAAATTAATATTCCCAGTGATCCTCAATGCTAGAAATGTTTATTGAGCGGAAAATAGTAGTTGTTGAGTATCAAAAAGGACATACGGTAGAAAGTCCTAGTTTTTTCCTAATAGAAAGAACATCAAAAGGTTCACTTGTAGTTGGTCCTATGGTTTCATCTTCATCTAATTTGGTTGTTTCTTAGAAAACTAATGATGTTCCTACCAGCCACAATAGAATGCCAAATCATTTTTGGTATACATACATCAAATAAGACACACCTAAACAATTACAATAATTTAACATTTCATCTGCTTCGACTCCTACTACCTTAAGAAATGTTGCTTTTGTTTTGGAGCTGATAAGACAGCGACTGGATAAGTTTGGAATTATTTACTATGAATTCTAAAACAAGCCGAAAACAGCACGCCTTTGACTTTCGAGGTATTGTTGATAATATATGTGCAGTACTTTTCAACTGGTTTTTTTTCAACAGGGTAAATGTGACTACTGAAACTGACTGTAAAGAATGCGGGCTAACTAACCGATGGGTGTTCAGTTCGAGTATCGACTGCGGAAATTCCAAATTTAGTTCAAAATTCTTCTGAACAGGTCGAAAAACTCTGCAAAATATCTGTTAATGACCACACTTTGTTTAGTCTTAAATATGACAGGAACGACCGAAAACCATACCATTCAAAATTTTTGAAGTAGCGTGCATAAAATTCGACAAAACCGCAGCATTTCTTCCTTCTTTACTTTTACTTATTTTAATTTTATTTGTTTCTACCCAACAAAAGTAAGAAAGAAAGAACCTCAAAAACTGATTAAGCCAATATTCAATTATGCGTTCAATCCTTATTACCATAAATCACTCAATCAACTTCAGCCCTTGCCATGTCTGCGTGCGCATGGCGCGCTCTGAAATCAGAAGTGCACAACAGTGAGCGGAGAATGCATAATACGATATGAGCATGTAGTAAATGAAAATGTGTTTGTATGCATGCGGCACGCCTGCGCAAAAACTGGCAAGTCAATGAACTGCCAACGCCTAAGCGGTTGCCCTTTTTTGACGCCTGCACAGAAATCCAGGCGCATGCGCACAGACGCATAAATCGTGCTCCTGACATTGAAATTTTGTGCATAAGCATATGAGAGTGAAGTCACATGCGAATTCGATTTCGTTTTCATTTTGTGATTGCATATGCATGTCTGTACAGTGTTGTGTAAAAAATATGCAGCCTCTTCAAACTGGAATAATTGATTGGTTTAAAAAATTGAAGTTACTTTTCATGGCAAAAACATACACCACACTGTAGGCATTTACATATTTTTTCAACTAGAGGAGTTTTAATGTAATTTTGATCGCATATTTCTTGTATGTAGCATTTTAAAATTTTGCTTAGAAATACCTGTTGCAATATTTCGTTGCATATATTTTGCGCGGTACTCCATATTTACTCAAATTCCTATGCCCCAACGCACTTTTGCGCTCCCAGTGTTGTTTGATTTGGGATATTTAATAATGTTGCATATATTTTGCACACCACTGTGTGTATTCAAAATTTTTCTCAAATTAATATGCCTCAACGTATTTTCTGTCTCATTGTTTTTAATTTTGAATCGAAATAATGTTGCATATATTTTGCGCGCTACTGTGTGTTTTATAATTTTTCTGAAATTAATACGCCTCAACATATTTTTTAGAAGACAATTTTGGTTCAATTTTGAAAACAGGTATAAATAATAACTGTCTTAACGCCAAGTTGCATATATTTTGCACACCACTGTGTGTATTAAAATTTTTTCTCAAATTAATATGCCTCAACGTATTTTCTGTCTCATTGTTGTTTAATTTTGAATCGAAATAATGTTGCATATATTTTGCACACGACTGTGTGTTTAATAATTTTTCTGAAATTAATACGCTTCAACTCGATTTTGGCAACAACATTTTGGTTGAATTCAAAATTAATAATGATTGTCTTAACGGCAAGTTGCATATATTTTGCACATTGCAGTATATATTAACTGATTTTACCATGTACTCAGGTATTTCTGCTTTCACAGTTGTTGTTGTTTTATACTTACCAAATAAAAAATAAGTGTTTCAATACAATATTGCATATATTTCGCACACTACTGTGTGTATTTACACTTTTAGTCGACTTAATATGCCTGGACTATCGCTCAGTTTTTGTTATGGTTGTTATTGTTATTGTTATTTTTGCACCATATTTCTACTACATTAACTGCAATTGTACTATTCTGCTGTTTATTTTCATATTGCTTGCATTTTTTCATATTCGTTTCATAACCATGTGATATAGAGTAAACTGACGCCTTGTATGCTCTCCTTCCTCCACATTCGCTGCTTTTCTATATCGCATTGCACTCATTATACGCCTTGTGATCGAGCGCAGCGCATTTAATCGCCTACTTTATGTATTTCATATCACCGCGCTCTCGGGTTTCAAGACGCCGCGTCTCCGACATACGTCGGCCACCCTGCAGAGGCGGGAGCCCAAGCAACGCTGCAGTTTCATTCATAGCGCTGGCTCACCTTGTCGTAATAATAATAACAGTGACAACAACAACAATAATAATAACAGTAACAGCAACAACAAAAATAATCACAAAAATAATAATAAAAGTAACAACAAAATTATCATTAACGTCAGCAATGACAATATTGAAGTCAAGAAAATGAGTGTGAAGCAAGTAAAATCGCAAAATTTATTATTCGTTTCAAGCCAGGCGCGTATGTATGTGTGCGATTGAGAGTTCCCACACGTGTGTTAAACAAATTATTTACAAACACAAAAAAAAAACTAGCATACGGCTTATCAGTGAAGTTGCTCGTGAAGGTTGCAGATTGCTGCAGCTTTCCTATCAAGTTGCCTTCACGACGCATGCGCGCCGCGGCTCCTTGCGCTCGCGTGCGTTTCTGCATCTCAAACTCTTTGTTGTTGTTTTTGTCTTCGTCTTCCTGTTAAAAAAAGTAATAATAAGTCTGCAAACCGCTACCCACACGTGCTATTATATTTTACCGGCCGGCTGTGGTTGGCGTCGGAACCTGTTCTTCACGGACGCTTCGTGCCTGTGTGCGTATGTAAGACACTTGCTACACACAAACTTTTTTCTTAATTTTTAGTATTCCATACTAAAAAAATATAAGATTTTAAACTTTTACTTACACAAGTCACGTTTTCGAAATAACATTGCATGTCCGTTTTCATTGCCGAATTCTGGTAGCGTTGCCAGCGTCTATAACGACTTAAGTACACACATGCGTCGGTATCTCTAAGCTCAAATCAATTGTCGTTTCAAATTCAAAATGGAAATTTCGAAAATTTGTCACGAGCTGCAGTGGAAAGTCAATAAAGGTTCAAGGTTAATGAAACACGATGACGACATCGGTTGAGTTTAGCGCAAATGAAAGTGAATCATTAATAGAATAACTATACTATATGATATATATAACTATATGAAATCTTTTAGATATTACTACTTTTATTATGAATTAAACTTTAGATTCGGGTCAGTATGACCCGTAGAACCGAGGAAGGTTAAAGCCTAGAAAGAAGTAGATAGTTACACAAAAGGTTTTACCGCAGCGAAGTGTTATAGGGCACGGGAGAAGTCCGGTGCTTGAATGGAATTTTGATGGATTTTAACTGGTTAGTCCCTCTACCTATGTTGCCTGCTTGCTGTTACACAGTTCTTTCAACATAGATTGCTAAATATTTCGTTCTTGAAGATCAATAACGCAAATGTTGTGATATCAGTTACCTTCAAAAGCCATTGAGTTTTGTGTGGGGAAATTTTTTGGCTGCTTTTATATTCCCAGCTGAGGTGGGACAGCTTTCTGCTTTTTAGTTTGGTAGATTTCAAAACCATAACGTATTAATTGGTGTTCATATGTATACTCGATATATTTGCTACTGGGCTGCATAACCTTTCTGCGTGGAAGTTTTTATAAATGCAGGAGTGCTTGTGGCTGCTAAGGTCTTACACAGACTCAAACACCATACCATATTCCAAGAGATTCGCCATATTTTATTTTATCAACTCAAGCATCATACATATCATTCTTTTTAATTTAAAAAGCCCTCTGAAACCATTCGCAGTAACCATATCAAAGTCAGCACTGACAAAAAGTAAAAGACATCTCTTTTAAAACATTTCATGCTTCTTGTTCTGAGTCCGATCTCTTCAAAATATTATTGCTACAACTTGAGTTTTTATATAACTGAAGACCACTTCACTTTAAGTGTTTTATAAAAACCGTGATCCATTTCGAGGTTCCCTACTTTTTTAAAGAAACAACACAGAAGCTTCAAATTTAGTAGAAAATGTTTGTTATCATTCGAAAGAACATTCTCTGACATTTATTTTTTGAAGATTATCTCTTTCAAATGTTGGTCGCGGCTATGTCTCAGATGGTCCATCCGTTAATTCCAATTTTCGACTCGAGCTCGTTCGAGTATTTCGATTGGTAACTGACAAATGACACGCATAAGGTTTTGCTCCCAGGTCTGAATTTTACATATCCCCACAGGAAAAATTCTAACGGTGTGCTAACACACGATCTTGGTGGCCAATCAACCGGCCCCAAACGTGTAATTAACTGCTCACCGAAATGTTCTCCTGTTGAAACTAAATGTCGCCGAAATCACGAGCTTCAATTTCTTTCAATTGACATCACTTATTCTCTGAGAAGTACACTATATATTGGCATGAATAAGACAATCTTCAGCTTGCATGCTACAATTTATTTTAGCTTTTTCCAAGAATATATGAGATTAGCTGTCATGCTTTCGAAATATACACATAATTAACTCGTCCAATTCGACTGCGCTGGTATCTGGATCTCGCTTGTGAGGCTGCACTTGAAGCACTAAAGTGTCTAGTCTCCAAAAATCGCTATTTGTGCAACTTTTTTTTGAAGATAATATTAAAAATAAACAACGATTTTTATGATATGTGTCTACAATATCTAAAAAGTAAAGACCAAACCAAACCGGAAGAATCATTAAAGACAAATGAAGTTTTATACAAGCCAATTTTTTTTTTAAAGTTGTTGAGCTGAATATCAAATTAAAACGAAAAACTATTAAAGATTAATGGAAACTTGTATATATTGGCTTACTGTCGCGTTTTGGGTAACGAAAGATCGAACCAAACCGGATGAACTGCTAAATATAAATGAAGTTCTCGATACTGAACATTTCAGCTTTCAGACTTTCAAGGTCTTCTAGTCTGGTGTCTCTTTAAAATGATCACGTTTTTTTACTAAACTACTTATTATGGATTCGGGTTAATTAAACTACTGCCATTATTGATTTATCGAGGCATCAGCACCAGCTTTTATTGTATATTTTATTATAGCATTTTATTAATTTGGTTCAGCTCTCACAAAGCCAGATGTTCTAAAGCATTCATCGCTTGCATTGAAAACTGAAAATCATAAAACAGTCTTACTTTGTTGCTGTTGCTGCTAAAGGCAATAAATTTTTACGACTTTAACGCTTCGAAAAATAATTTGTTGCCTTTCTTTAGAAAACTTTCACACTTGAGCACAGAATAAAAGGAACTTTTTTCTATGTTTCTGTGTTTCTGCATAGAGACAGCTTTCTGCAATGTTTACAATTTGTTTGTATGTATTCATGGTAAATATGTCTTGAGCTAGCGTATCCAGAACAAAGCCGAACTGCGTATAGACCCGTTAGGTACATGTAGAAATGTAGCAGAAGCCTAGAATTTATGCAAGCCTGAGATGTAAAGAACAGTAGGTTTTATGAAATTTTAATAAAATGCATTCTTCAAAGAATCGATCTAGAAAAATATCGCAACAATAAATGCTCGAACCTGGCAAAACATGCTATAAGTTCTACTTTTTTAAAATAGTTGTTGAAAAGAAAGCGAGGTTTAGCATCTTCCCTAATTTTAGCATAAGTTTTTCTCTTACAAATTTTCTAGCAACAATCTTCTAGGAGTAGTTATTCGGTCAGCTTTTCCCTCAATCTTCCTGTTTTTAACAAGTTTAAAGCGTGGTTGAGTTCAGTTCTCAAGTGCTATCGAGTTTATAGTTCTTGGTCGCTTATGTATCTATCTCAGTTCTGCTTTCGTAGACATGACAACCACTGGAATGTCATATAGAGTGTAGGAGTTGAATAGGTTAATTCCGCAGCACTTTCTCCGTATTTAGATTAAATAATTTGTTATCAAAGTTAAGCATTTTCGAGTACATCTTCACACCACTTCCGAAGCATCTAATGAAACTTGCTTTTATAGAATAGATCTTTGCTTTGTTAGTCTTAAAACTATTTCCATAAAAACCAACTAGTTTCCTGATTGCAGATTTCCGTATTTTATCAGAACCTTACTTGTCCATATATGAAAGATCGGTCTTAAAACCATAAGATTCCGTTAGTTTCTTGATTTCAGAATTCACTTCCACTTACCCATATTCGGCAAAACGTTTCCATAATCTTTGTATTAAATACACATCATAATGTTCGTCATAATATACTATTTGAAGAGACGTCTATTTTTCAGTCTCGAAGCCTTTTTAAAGTAGAGAAAAAATTAGTTACGATTCTCGTTGTGATTTGGTATCATGTTCGGATTAATCGTCATATTCCAACACTCGTCATTGGAACTATACATATGTATAGTACTCGTATATAGTGCTTAAGACTCAGCATTCAATTTTCTTACTGCACAATTCTATTCTTACACTTCGTATCTTATGAAGCGATAGTTTCCTTATACTAAGTTCGCCACAGTTTGTATCACCTGGTAGGAATCGTCGGATACCCTATTAAATAAATGGTATATAAAAATGATCAGCATGGCTAGCTGAGTTGATAAGCTATGTCGGCCTTTCTGTCAGTCTACCTCCGAACTAGTCTACTTCCGAACTAGCCCCTTTTTTTTAGGAGAGAAGCTGCTTATTTGTCTGACGAGCCGATGTTGGATAGCGTATAGCTACCATAACGATACAGTTTGCATACAAAACGGTCAATATCAAGACCTTGTATGGAAAACTTTTTTATTTGACGAGATATATTTATCAAATTAGGCAGGATTTTATTTCCAACTTAACGCTTTAAGCTCCGCACAATTTCTTCAGATCGAACCGCTATAGCATATAGCTGTCATACAAACTGTACGATCAAAATCAAGTACTTTTATGGAAAACTTTTTTATTTAATGAATTTTCTCCACGAAATTCGGCACAAGTTTTTTTTCAAGGTAAAGCTATAATAATTTGTTATCAAAGCATAAATCGTTTAGTTCGGATTACTTTAGCATATAGTCATACAAACTGAACCATATAAATTAAATTATTGCATGGAAACTTAATTATTTCAGAAGCGTATTCTAGCTACACTGCCATGAAGTTGACGTTTTTACTTGTTTTCTCTTCATTTTCATCCATTAACTCAAAAGGTTAGTTTTTAGCACAGCCTAGTGAATGGGTATGTATGAATTTTTGTATGTTGCCTAACACTCTATTCAGGCGCCATACTCATAATAGGCTACCAGTGACTGAACTGTTTGACAAATCGCTTCAAAAGAGTGTAAAAATAAAAAGGAATTTACAAATAATAGAAAGAAAAACAGAAATGAGGAAGTGTTTTATAGGAGGACGGTTTGGTAAAAGTTTGAAATGAACGTTGTGTGTACGCAAACATACCAAATTGTAGCTGCAAGCCTATAAGAGTGTCTTAATAGCACATGCATATGTATATAAGAAGAATGATTTACAAACAGACTTATACAAATATATCCCAAACTATTATACGTATGTAGCTTAATATACATATATAGATACATATATAATAGGTTGTCAAAAAAGTCTTGCGGTATTTTCTCTAGTTGGCGCTGAAAGCTCGTAGTTCTAGTTTTATTCGTCGCATCGGGTCATGCTATGCCTTTTTGGAAAGCTCATTTCACGCGCTAACACGTGTTTGATTGATTGTCGTTTCTTTTAAGTCGTTCGTGAGTTATAGCGTCGCAAACATGGAGCAAAAATGCATCTCAAGCCGCCAATAAAATTTGTGCAGTTTATGGACCTGATACAGTTTCCATTTCCACCGCACAACGATGGTTTCAACGTTTTCGTTCTGGTGTAGAGGTGGTCGAAGATGCGCCACACTCCGGAAGGCCTGTCGTCGAAAATTGCGATAAAATCGCTGAATTGGTCGAAAGAGACCGGCATAGTAGCAGCCGTAGCATCGGTCAAGAGCTGGGCATGAGTCATCAAAAATTCATTACAATTTCAATAAAAAAAAAATTCAATAAAAATACCGCAAGACTTTTTTGACAACCCGTTATACATATGTATGTACTTATATGTATATTATATTTATAAGTGTGTGCATTTTACTCCCATAGCGCACATCTGCCTGGCTGTCGCCATTCATCGAATTCAGGCATTGTGGTTATGCGGATGCTGTAGCTTTTATGCACATCTTCAGCTTCCCATCACACGCTCATAAATATTCAGCTTAACTTCTTTCATAAGATTTTTTTACACCTATTCATATTGACACTTCAGCTGTTTATTAATACCTGGAAGTTAACCGCAAAAATTATGAAACCGCAAAGATTATATTATTGCTAATAATATATACATAAGTATGTACATATATAGATATATGTACAGTTATATACAATAAAAGTATGTATGTATGTACATATGTTATGTCCATACATACAAATTTACTAGGAAATGCGCAAATATTTAATCAATTGACTTTAGTTGTCGCTTTCATTAAGCAAAGAGAAATATGAATTTTATTAACTGAAAATATGTCAATATACAAAATTAAAACATACCATACACACATACATATGTACGTATGTAGGTATATATGACATATTTATTTGAAAAACACAATACATACATATGCATGATTTAGAAATAAATGCTTAATTAGCATATAAAACAAATCAATGTCAACGCTTTAAAGCAAAGCGAATGAGAAATGCATAGGAATTTAAGAATATCAGCGCTTTATTTGTGGAATTCGCATAACTGAATGTTTATATATTTGCATACTTATTATATAGTACAATATGCGTATAAAAATGTAGACTGTTAGAATTCTTACAATAGCAAGAAAAAAGTTTGAATCAAAATTCGTTTTGGAAGCTCGAAAATAAAAAAGAATTCCACATAAGCACTTCGTTTTGATCGGTCAGTTTGTATGGCAGCTATATGCTATAGGTGTTCGATCCATACAATTTCCTTGGAGATTGCACTTCTGCCTTAAACAAAAATCCATTCAAAATATTGTGAAGATACCTTGTCAAATAAAAAAAATGTTCCTTGCAATGACGTTATTTTGATCGGATATATGTATTATCGGTGAATATTTTCTTCAGAGATTACACCAATGCGTTAGAAATTATATCGTATTTTTTGAAGATACCTCGTTAAAAGAAAAAGCTTTCCATAGATAATGATAAATAAATGGGGATTGCATCGCGACCTTAGGTCTCCTAAGTCACAACGACCTATCTCGTCCCAGCATATTGATAAATCCCAATATACTGCTAGGTGCTAGTGAGGCGATGTATTAAAAAAAATATAAGAGTACTCTTCTTGCCACACTTTAAACAATTTCTAAGCAGTAACTCGAAAGCGGAATCGTTCCATTCAGCCTTACTACTAACATTAACCTAGAACTTCGTGGTGAATTTTACTCTTATGGTAATGCTGTCCTCTGTGAAAAAAACCCACCGGTATTACACTACTTAATTCTGCCACACCCTCTTGCTAACATGTGATGCAGTGTGTGTTTGGCTACCTGACCAATTAGTAGGTGAAGTGGCGAGAACTGAAGCATGACTTCAAAAGTTGACTTCGGGCATTGATGCTTCGATAGTTGGAGCCCTACCGAACTCTGTTATGCTTTTGAAGCCGAAGCCATCTCCGCATACGTGATTATCGGTCGCTCCATCATAGTGTACAACCAGCCCCAGGATTTACCAGTTAATCGATTGCACTCCAGTAATGCTTTAGTAGCTCTGACCAAGCTCAGGTCAACATGCTGCTTCCACCGAAAAGTGGAATCCAGCGTAAGGCTAAGATAATTTACAATGTTGTGCATCTCTTCCTCTTTGCAGACGAGGGTTTGGTTCCTAAGGCTGAGCAGGCGTCTACGTCTCGTCAATGGGCCGATGGTCATCTTCGAGGGTTGATGTTCAGCTCAACCTCACTGCACCATCCTCTAACCAGGTATAAACCTCTTTGTACTACATCGCAGAGAGTGTTCTGTAATTTGTCACTAGCTATAATACCAATGTCATCTGCCTATCCTTGACAGCGGATCCCATTGCCATTGGATAGCACTCCACCCTGTGGGCAAACTGTTGTAGTGCCGAGACGAGTTCTGGTATCCCCTACGGTGGTTTTAGCTTTTCTGGTATGCAGTACTTACAATACCTACTCACTTCAAGGCAGCACTGATCTGATATTATTTTTGCTGTTGAAGCTGGTTTTAATTCAAAACAAAGTGTTTTTAAGGAAGTAAAGACACAGTGAGATATAAAGAAAGAATATATATAAAGAAAGAGAGCATTAAAGCGATTATTTCTTCGCCTATGCTACTGGTTCAGTTCACTTGATTTGATTAGACTAACGTCGTTGATTCAAACTGTAACTCGAGCGCAGTAGCTAGTTCATTTCCATATGTCAAAGTGTTTAGTACACATTTCTTCATAAGAAATTCGAAAAATAAAAGTCAATAAACAACTTCTATGTTCAAGTTGCAATTGTTTTTCTGTCTAGCCGTTTTCCGCACTTTCGTTCATCAAGAACTATCAACTAATTAAGTAGAGCAAAACCCGGAAATAAAAACTGCAATTGTCCCTTTGTCTACCTCGCTAAGCTTGCGACTCCCTTAAAGTGGAATCCATACAAATTCATTGCATCTAATCTGCGACAAATACCGCAACAATTACGCCACCCAAGTGATGTGTGTACCAGTAAGCTTATGTGAACAGCGTTGCCACCCATTCACTCGTTTGTAATTAATAAATCACCACTTTAAGTAGTAAATTGCTGACAAATTAATATGAAGATAGCAAAGTGGATGAAAGAATAGAAGAAGCTAGAGCAATTTCATCAAATACAGGGTGTCCTGTATTGTGGCGACTCGTCAAGGGCTGGGTTCCATAAACAAACCCAATAAAGATTCAGAGTTTCTATTTTGGGAAGATGTTTGGTCATCAAAAACTCTACATGGCGCTAAAGATTATTTATTCTTCAGTCTGCCATTATATATTCAAGAAGTCTGGGATATGATTTATTATAACTATTATATTTGGTCAAGTCGAGAACTAAAGCTTTTGTAGAAATTTCGAGGACTCCAGTAATTCACTTATATTTAAGGAATGCTCACAGTTATCAAGTTCAGCTCGATACCAGCTGTATCCAATGCATCGGAGTTGCTTTCTGTATTCTGTATCCGTCGGAGCCAAATTTTAATTTCCCAAAACAAGCTTTGTCGGGAACGCCACGCAAGTTTAATACCTAGTACGCAAACTTCATCAGAATCTTTCGTTTTTAATTTTAAAAACTTTTTATAGAGGCTCGATATCTCAAAGTAGGTATAGTAGGATATCTTATCTTATCGATAAGTATATTTTTATAAACTGCTCATATTATCTCTAATTATGGCTTCTTATAGCTCTTCTTTTTCCTCTTCTTCCCTACAACAGTGGGACGGTCCGGGCCGAGAACACGAAACTTTTCCAGTTGCCTCAATCTTTAGTGAGATTGTATCTTTTGCGCAAGTTGTACATCCCAAGCGCAAGACCAGTTCCTCTGCGCTTGGTTCTTCCATTGCATGCATGGACGTCCTCTCTTTTATTATTTACCCATGGAACTCGAATCGAACAAGCTTTTCGCATGAGCGTCATTCACCCTGCGTACGACATGATCTATGTACATAACCAGCGCATTCGTTTTATTTTGTTTTTATACGCTAATTCATATCCGAGTTCTCATCCGGATGGGATTTGAGTGACGGCGCATAGGCTTTACAATGTTACTGCGAATACGGACTTTTTCTTAAGTCAGACAACGTCGTAGATCAGACTAAATTTATGGGAAGCGTATCAAAAACATATATGAAAACCGGATTTCTTCTTCGAAGCATGAAGAGTTTGTTTTTAAGATCGTCGGGTCTATTTACCCAGAAGGGAGTCAGAGTTATATACATATATTTCAATAGCGAAATTCCTTCAGATGTTTGGTTCGAATTAGGGACATA
This sequence comes from Bactrocera tryoni, assembly GCF_016617805.1. NCBI lineage: Eukaryota > Metazoa > Arthropoda > Insecta > Diptera > Tephritidae > Bactrocera > Bactrocera tryoni. Next base: position 67,291,218 of record NC_052502.1, on the reverse strand, counting down.
TACTAATGCAGTCGTGTTTATTTTAAACCATTAAACCACAGCCTCAAAATCCAACGCAGGATATCGCTTGCCAACAGATGCTCGTTCGGACTAAGTAGGCAATTGAGAAGTAAAGTCCTCTCTCGACGAACAAAAACAAAACTCTATAAGTCACTCATTATTCCCGCCTTGCTATATGGTGCAGAGACATGGACGTTGACAACATGTGATGAGTCGACGTTGCGAGCTTTCGAGAGAAAAGTTCTGCGAAAGATTTATGGTCCTTTGCGCGTTGGCCACGGCGAATATCGCATTCGATGGAACGATGAGCTGCATGAGATATACGACGCCACTGACATAGCTCAGCGAATTAAAAGACAGCGGTTACGCTGGCTAGATCGTGTCGTTCGAATGGAAGAAAACACTTCAGCTCTGAGAGTATTCGACGCAGTACTCGCCGGAGGAAGCAGAGGAGGAGGAAGACCTCCACTCCGTTGGAAAGACCAGATGGAGCAGGACCTGGCTTCGCTTGGAATCTCCAATTGGCGGCACATTGCGAAAAGAAGAAACGACTGGCGCGCTGTTGTAAACTCGGCTATAACCACGTAAGCGGTTACTACGCCAGTAAATAAGAAGAAGAAACCACAGTGACAGCATACCAAAAACATAAGTAAAATGTGGATTTCTTCTTTTAATCTTGCAGAGTTCGATCCTAGGACAGCAGGATCTATTTATTCTAACAATTGTTACAACCACCAAAATAAGAACCCTTCGAAGGGTATATAATCGAAAGCAGAAAGAATAAGAATCAGACCCACAGAGAAAACTTTAGCTACCTCATTTAAAAGTTCACTGCTTTCGTCGCAATTTAACATAACCTAACCTAACTTAAATGTATATACGCTTTGCTGTTGCACTTGATTAAGAACCCGCCACTTTCACTTATGATTTTATTGTCTCTGCTGCCGCTAATCATGTGAGTGCTTCCGCACTTCGCATTGCAAAGTGAATTACTGTCATTCAAGAGCTGCTCGTTGCGGCTGACAGATGTGAGTTTGTCATGTTGCAACAACAAACACAAAAACACGCTTAAGTGGCTAATTAAATTTACACTTGTCGACGGCACGAAGAAGAAGAATGACAATTACTATAGTGGTTTTTGTTGTTGCTGTTGATTTATTGTTTATTCTAGTTTCACGCTATTTAATGCCATGCCACTTGTTGTTGTTGCATGCTGAGTGCCATATTAACTTTTCATAGAAATCAACTGTAAATCGCTGCATTGTTTACATATTTCAATTGTATCTATAGATGCCACTTTTGTTGTTGTTGTTTGCTGTCACTTATGCTGTTGCATATGGCAATTATTATTGTTGTTGTTTTTACTTACCATCTCTGCGTAATTGTTTCGCTTGTGCTGTATATTCATGATTGTTTTTGTTGTTACCAACTTTTGCCCATCTGTCTGAGATTTTCTCTCTTCTGTTTGTGTTTGTATGTGTGTGACTGTGTGGGTGTGCACTATGACTATTTATCGAGCAGTTGATTTTTATTGTATATTTGCCCTAAGTAGAGCAATAAACTTTGCCTTTGAGGTGAATGAATGATAACAAAAGGCGCGTGTATTTTCCTTTAGAGGGTGCTCTTTTGTGAGAGCGTAGATTTATCGTGTATTCTGCCAGAAGTTTTATTTCCTGTTGTTCCTATTCGAGAACGAAAGATCGTTTATGTTAAGAGATACCACACAAGTTCATCCGAATGTCGCTAAGGCAAATGTGGACGAGGTGACGAAGCAGCAAAGATGATTTATAACTCCTATGATCGTCTTTTAAGTTGATAATTTTTCAGAGTTTTTTTCTATTGATCCTATTCGAGAAATTAACGATGGTACTATAAGTATGTTTAAAGACATCTCCAAGGCCAAACACTTCCAAGACGATGAATCGAAAGATCCGTCTGAAGTGCAACATGAGCTTTTTTCACCATTGTCAGTCGCCTGCAACTCATTTCAAAGCGACTACATGTGCTGGAAATGATTTAGAAACAAGAAACTTGGGTTCGTTATGATTTGGAATCAAAGGATGTTGAGCCTTGCCTTTTCAACTGTGAACAATTGCTCTTATTGCCAATACCAGAAGAGGCATGAAAAAGTGACTCTGCTGCATGACAACGCTCGGCCTTATGTCGCCAAACCCATCAAAGCCTACCGCATCTTCCTGAAGTACTTTCAGAGTTTCACAAGTTCATTTATGCTATATTTAACAGATCAGTTGGAATTAAAGTGCTAACTGTGAAATAAATGAAATGAAAGTTATCTAAATGTGTTGCTAAAATTAGATAATGTTTAATTGACTCGGTAAGGCTATTTCACAAAAACTCATAACATGTCAATTGAAAAGTCCCCGTGAAAAACATTTCTTTTGCATGCTTTGAAGCGGATTCATCATGTGCAGTCCACTCGGATGACTATCAATTGGACTTCGTAGTGAAGTGGTGAAGCCATGTTTCTTCCTTTATCACATCTTCTTCTTCTTAATTGGCGTAGTCACCGCTTACGCGATTATAGCCGAGTTAACAACAGCGCGCCAGTCGTTTCTTCTTTTCGCTACGTGGCGCCAATTGTATATTCCAAGCGAAGTCAGGTCCTTCTCCACTTGGTCCTTCCAACGGAGTGGATGTCTTCCTCTTCCTCTGCTTCCACCGGCGGGTACTGCGTCGAATACTTTCAGAGCTGGAGTGTTTTCATCCATCCGGACAACATGACCTAGCCAGCGTAGCCGCTGTCTTTTAATTCGCTGAACTATGTCAATGTCGTCGTATATCTCGTACAGCTCATCGTTCCATCGAATGCGATATTCGCCGTGGCCAATGCGCAAAGGACCATAAATCTTTCGCAGAATTTTTCTCTCGAAAACTCGTAACGTCGATTCATCGGTTGTTGTCATCGCCCAAGCCTCTGCACCATTGAGCAGGACGGGAATTATGAGCGACTTATAGAGTTTAGCTTTTGTTCGTCGAGAGAGGACTTTAATTTTCAATTGCCTACTCAGTCCGAAGAAGCACCTGTTGGCAAGAGAAATCCTGCGTTGGATTTCCAGGCTGACATTGTTGGTGGTGTTAATGCTGGTTCCTAAATAAACGAAATTATCTACAACTTCAAAGTTATGACTTTCAACAGTGACGTGAGAGCCAAGTCGCGAGTGCGACGACTGTTTGTTTGATGACAGGAGATATTTCGTTTTGCCCTCGTTCACTGCCAGACCCATTTTCGGTGCTTCCTTGTCCAGCCTGGAGAAAGCAGAACTAACGGCGCGGGTGTTGAGGCCGATGATATCAATATCGTCACATACCGACGCAAAAACTCGCGTTTATTACACTTGAAGAGCTTCAAACTCTGCTCCGAATCACCAACTCGTCGTTGTTTTTGGTCAAATGTGAGCTCGTGCGCACTCACTTTGCACAGAGCTTTCTCATTCACAAATATACGTTCAGTTGATATCTTTAGAGTGCTTTCTACCTCGAACAACATCACTTTACGGTTATGCAAAATTATTTTGTGGAGTTTTTTAGATGTTTTCGTCGGTAACAACCTCTTTTGGGCGTCCATGCGTTCACCGCCTTCGGTGCTCATTTCACCACGTCTAAACTTAGCGTAACCCTGATAGTTGATTTTCCTTATGTGTCAGGCTGGGGACTTTTCAACCGATATTTCAGAATCGCATTGTCTCATTTTATATCTAACAATATCTAACTTTTGACGGCTTTTCATTACCAATGTTTCACAAGTTCATAAATACTATTTTTATGCTGCTTCGATTTATGCCAACATTTCGCTGAAAACAACTATACTACATACATAAATAATGTAATTGGTTTGTAGCCTCTGCATTGCATTATGTTCCAAACAGACTTTTAATTAAGTGGCCCGTTCGTGTTTGACGGTGCAATAATTCGTAATAATACTACTCATGCCGTGTTATTGCCATGTACTTATGTTTGTTTTGCTTGTAACTCTTGTAATTGCTTATGTTGTACAAAACCGAGGAAGTGAAGTAGTGAGGTAACGCAAAGTTTAGCTTCAATGAATTTCGAACACTTCGTGGATCATAAGAACTTAATTAAAAATTAGTTTGTATTTATTTTTATAGCAAATGCTTATTTATGCTTCTATAATTTGGGAGTGGTGCTAAGTTAAGAAAAGTTTTATGAGATATACGTAAGAAAAGAAATGGCTGATACGGGGATATACATACATACATATATGTATCATTATACTAGTATATATATGTAAGTGATTGAAAATAATTTTAGGAAGAATTTTCGACAGGATTTTACACACTATACATATATACATTCCTTCTGAAGATGCTTACAAATTATGTTGCCCCTTTTTCTCAAAATTGTCACAACTGCATGCTTAATTGCTGCGACTTATTCATGCCACGAAGGCAAGCTGCCCTGTGATTTCGGTTCGTTGTACATTTTTGAACTATTTTTGGAGTTGTTATCGTATATTTTGTCTTTGGTTGATGTATTTTTGTCGCAATATATTAAAATAGCGTAAGGCGACTTAAGTTAATGGCGACATTTTGAGTTATTATTATCAACTTTTTCAAGATTCGACGTTCTAGTTTACCTTAAACAGCAATTCAACTCAAAAAAACTTCAAGTTACATGGAAATGGAAATCAAGCATATGCCTAGGCTATTACGTGAATTCCAAATATGTAATTTTGTTTAAATCGATTTAAGCTACTTTAATATATTTATGTATAAACACAGATAAGTGCATGTATCAATTTTTTTGGACAAAAGCACGTCCCTAAACATTAGTTCGTGCGGTTTTTGACACTATTAATGCAATTTGAGTATTTGAGATACATACCTAAGAGTCCACTAAAAAATGTTAGCTAAAAAGCTGATATAAAAGACCTTGCTAGATAATTTTTTATTACTAAAACAACTTATAGTAGCAAAATAAATATAAAATAACTTTTTTATTTCATGTACCTTTCATTTCGTAGTAGAAAATGTTTAAACAAAGGTTGGACTCGTTTAGTGGAGTCTTTTTTGGTATTTTCTGCAAAAACATGATACAGTAATGTATATATTTTTACACCATCAGAAAGTATAAGTCTCGTTTTGAACACAAAAATCATTTACACCAATTAAAAAAAATCATAATTTGTTATGGTTAACAATAAGAAACCAAAAACTTTGTTATTTTAAACTTTCACATAAAATGTGAGGTTATGTGAAAAAGGTTTTAATACCATGATCTATTTAAAGGATCTTTAATTTATTAAAAAACAAACAAAAATGTTAACTTCGGCTGCACCGAAGCTAATATACCCTTCACAGGTGCATTTCTTTTAGCAACTATGTGTTCAGTTTGTATGGTAGCTATATGCTATAGTAGGCCGATCTGAACAATTTTTTCGGATATTACATTGTTGCCTTAGAAAATACTCTATACCAAATTTCGTGAATATATCTTGTCAAATGCAAAAGTTTTCCATACAAGAACTTTTTTCCGATCGTTCGGTTTGTATGGCAGCTATATGCTATAGTGAGCCGATTTGAACAATTTTTTCGGAGATTACATTGTAGCCTTAGATAATAATCTATACCAAATTTGGTGAAGATACGTTGTCAAATGTGAAAGTTTTCCATACAAGAACTTGATTCCGATCGTTCGGTTTGTATGGCAGCTATATGCTATAGTGAGCCGATCTGGATTATTTTTTCGGATATTACAATGTTGCCTTAGAAAATAATCTATACCAAATTTCGTCAAGATACCACGTCAAATGTGAAAGTTTTCCATACAAGAACTTGATTCCGATCGTTCGGTTTGTATGGCAGCTATATGCTATAGTGAGCCGATCTGGATTATTTTTTCGGATATTACAATGTTGCCTTAGAGAATAATCTATACCAAATTTCGTCAAGATACCACGTCAAATGTGAAAGTTTTCCATACAAGAACTTGATTCCGATCGTTCGGTTTGTATGGCAGCTATATGCTATAGTGGTCCGATAACGGGAGTTCCGAGAAAAGAGCAGCCTCTTGAAGAGAAAATGACGTTCGCAAAATTTCAAAACGTTATCTTAAAAACTGAGTTACTAGTTCGTATATATACCGACGGACAGACAGATTGACAGACAGACGGATATAGCTAAATCGACTCAGCTCAACATACTGATCATTTATATATATCCGACGCTTCCTTCTGGGTGTTATAAACTTCGTGATAAACGTAATATACCCTGCTCAGAGTGTAATTACATGATAGCTTGACATGACTTACGCGTGATATTTCAAAGAAATGGTATTGGAAAAAGTACATCTACTTGGATCACCGGTTACAACTAAATATAAGTTTTTTCCATAGGACTCATGGTTTTGCCGAAAAACGAGATAAACCGATGTTAACCCTTCCTCTTTCTGACCTGTGAACGCCCTTTGTTATGACCTGTTCTCTATAGGACTTTCTGTAGTGGTGAAACTTGTGAAAAACCCTTAAAAATTCAGATACACACCTCACTTTTCGTCCTCAGATTGTCCGTTAGCTATTTTTCCTGAATTATTTGTTATTTTATTTTCCTTTTCTTATGAGTTCCAATCAACTAAGATTTTTTCAATTTTTATTATTTTCAGTGGCCTCTGCACTGGCTTAAAACTCTGGCTAATCTTTTTTTGTTTCTCCGACACATTTGACATCTATTTTGAATTTATGCCAGTTTGTTCGATTCGCTACTTTTCACGTCGTAATGAATCGAAAGCAATTCTGGAAAGCGCAAACAGTTATTAAACCTGGTTCTATTCTAATTCTAGAGTATTAGGGATTTCGTAAAAGATGAAACTTATAAAGAGATCATTTTATAATTCAGCAAAGGGTAAAGATTTTTGTGTTTTATTCAACTTTTCTTATATAGAACATTTTCGTTCAGTTTCTTGTTGTCTTTCAGTTTGCTTCTGTTACTAATATAAATTTTAAGTTGTGCTACAAACATGGGTTTATTGGCATATTGGAGTTTAGTGTTAAATAGTACTTCCACATACGAAGTTTATCATACAATGATTAATAGTTAAACTCGCCTTAAATACCAATTCTTGGTGTTTATGGAAATGCAACTCTGTGTGTTGCAACAAAATTTGACTTCACAAACTCCTGTTTTTAACAGTTCGTTACTGTATACTCACAAAATATAAATATAAAATGCCGAATTAAAGACCGAGTTTATCAAAGACATCAATGACATAACACAATAGACCATAAACTCTAAGCTTAAAACTCGAGTTTATGACGCAAAGTGAACGTTGCATTTGATTTCCATAAACCAATGATTCTCAGTTAAAACATTTTGACCCAATGAACCTCACAATCGTCAACGGCAACGCAAATCAAGCGTAACATAACAGTTTTTTATGTTATGAACATTTTTACTGCAAAAAAAACTAATTTTTTTAGCCGAAAGCATACGAAAATCATTCACCCGCAACGTCCAAAGCGTCGTAAAGAAAAACTTTACGAATTTTTTACGGAAAAAGTGGCACAAGCGCATTGCTGCACAATTTCATTTCATTAATTTCGGGTTTACGAGGTCTTTGAACTGTCATCAAGTGTGAAGATTGTGTGCGACAATGTAGCTAAGTATGGGTAGTGCAAAAATGTGCAGTTGGCAAGTAAAATTAATGTTTACTCATACATAACTTGCAATTAATTTCTTGAAATTAAAAAAAATATTTTTTTTTTTTTGACTGTCCAGCATAAATTCCACACTGTCATTTGTCAGTATTTCGACGTTTCGTGGCGAAGTGCGAAAATATGACAAGCGAATTCCGAGTATCGGCAACTTAATCACTCGGTTACTCATTTAACGACAGCGAGTGAGCCAAGAAAAACATTTTGAGGCGAAATAATTAAAAAAAAATTTAAATTAAAACATGTAGAAAATATAAAAATCAAGAAAAAATAAAAATATTAGAAAAATACCTAATATAAATATTAAAAACAGATTAAAAAAATTAAGTATAAATTAAAAAAAATAAATAAAAACTTAAAATCAAATAAAATAAACCCGTCAATCATTAAACGTCGTCAAGTCATCAACGTAATTTATTTTTAGCAAAAAATTTATCTCGAGACCTTAAGCTTTTGAGGCTGACACAGCAAGAAAAAACGTCGTAAAGATAAGCCAATGCAAAACATAGAAAAAATGAAACCTTCTCCTTCAAAACTTAAAGCGGTTTCAGTTTTTTTTTATAACACAAACAACAACAGCGCGGCTTGTCCACTTATCCACTCCCAAACTTCAGCGTAAATGAATCGCCCGGCTGGCGTCGGCGCCGCGCTGAGATAAGCTTAATTATTATTAGCTTTTGTAGTTTTTTTTCTTTTGGCACGCCACCGCGGATTTCAGCGTATTTACTCTGCATTTATTTATTTAAAATGTTTGCTGCGTAAACTTCCTTTGCCGCTTTGGCATTTTTGTGGCTTATTGAAATTTATGACGAATTTTTTATCAACACATTTTAATTAACAAGCCAGTAAACATTGCTGTACGAGGGCGGCTCCTAAAGCTGGTGGTTTTTGGAAAGGCCTTGAACTTAATGAACCAAAACAAACAATAAAGAAGCAGCTCTTCTGAAATCTTAACAGAAACAACAAATTAATTTGTTCCATATGTTTAATTTTGAAGAATACTTCCTTTTATCGTCAGCTCTTTAAATCAATTCACTCTTCGAGCCAAGCCACCTTCGAGCCTAACTATAAAGAACCAGTTCTTCTGAAATCCTAACAGAAATTTGTACCAGCGATCTTATTCCAAAAAATACTTCGTTTTATCTTAAGATGATGAGATGAATTAATCTTTGAAAGAACCCGACTTATGTAAGTTTTGTTCGAAAGAGCCGTCCACTGTTGGGTTGATCTTTTCAGCATTCAAATCTCCGATACTTTATGTTTAAAATAAGGAAACAATTCTAACTCATTCCCTTAATTTTTCAATTTCCCCCGGTTTTTAGTCTCATATGATTGTATTTACAAGTTCTTAAGTTGACAATAGGAAAATTGTTAATTTGAGTAACATATGAAAGAATTCGTCTTATGCAAGTTTCTTCGAAAAAATCCGTCCACAGTTGTGGGATCACCTTTTTTGGCACCGAAACTATTTAAATATGAGAAAGTTCTGCGGTTTTGATACCAGTAAAAAGTTGTACAGTTCGTATGTTAAAGTGCTCTATAAGAGACTCAGAGTTCTCACAATCTTCACATTAATTTTAATTTGCTTCTGGTCTATGGTGCTGAAATCGTAAAAAAACTGTTTCGGTACTAAACCGCGAAAAAACGCGTTTGAATGTAGAAATTGAAGATCTGTGCATAAACTGCTTAGAGGGTAACTTATAGCCTTCACAGACGGCAGCGTTAATCCGGATTAACTGCGCACTTAATCAGATCCAAATTTGTAGGTGAACGACGGCAGCTATGCGAGTTTGAAACTCTCATAAACAACTCATTGTCCTTTTTATAATATTTTCAATGAAAATTGATAGAAGATAAACATTACGGTTGTTAGCCGACCAATTTTTACCAAACCATTTTTTATTACAAAAACAAATCAACACATTATTTTTAAAACTGCATCATAACATAGAAGTTTTATTGATATTATATTGAGAATTTGATAAACAGCTGTCAGGGTTGCTTGTATTTCATTCACAATAGATGAAAATTGGGCATTTTTAACAATGTTGCCAACGAAAATCTCACAAACTCCCTAAAATTTTGAGAGTTATTTTTGGATTCAGCAACGGAGTTAGCTTTGGTAACTCCTGAATTAATCCCGAAAAATGCAATTAATCTGGTTTAACGCTGCCGTCTGTCAATGCTATTAGGCTACAAACCTTACCTTTCGAACCTTTATGCCACGACCGTTTCATAAATCTTGTCAGTGGTTTTTAAGCCTTACTGAGTCAGAGATTTTTCCTCTACCTGAAAGTGCGACAAAACTTTCGACTTTCGAAACCTCTCCTTTGTTTCTATTAAGTTTTTTTTTTACATAACAAATACAAGATTTCTTGAGAAACAAAAACCTCTTAAGACCTTTTTAGGTTCACCAGAATTTACGAGGTAGTTGATTGCCATGAATTATGAAATGCTAATATGCTTATGTCGATTCATCAATATTTTAGAAATACATTCATCGAAGTAATTTCACAGTACCACTTTATAATGATTTCAACGTCTTTCTCACTCTGCATAACCGAACCGTCCTCGTTTGCTCCGCGAAAATAGGGTAGTCCATAAATTGAGCTCAATTGTGCCTGGGAGATCTATGTAAGTAGTGCACGCACACGTTCACCATACCGGTATACATATGTGTGTCTAACATGTGCTGAGAATGTTGCCCGACAAAGTAGTTAAAAGTTGAAATGACAATAATAATAATCGTAAATTTACAATTGTTTGCCACTAAGTGGTTGTTAAGTACGATTTTCAACACTTTTAATTGGTTAGATGGAGATTGAAATTTATTTTTATGGCGTCTATTGGATTTTATGGTGTGATATCTTCACATGAGATAATTAGAATTAACATATAATCTAATGGAGTAAGCTATTTGGATTACTACAAAGTATGTGAACGTTGCAACTGCAACAAATTAGCGGTGGATTCTGAAATTTGGAAAGAACAACAGTTATATTTATTAGGAATAAAATTTGAGTTTCGAAAGTTGAATAATGAATAAGGAATTTAGCGGAATAATATAGTTTTCTTGGGTTCACCCTCTACTACACTATCAATAAGTTTATATAAAGCAGTGAAGCTTACTCAGAGGCCTGTAGCAATATTCGAGCGGTTTGCCAAGAGATGGCCTAACTTGATTATTATTCCATTGTTCCAATATTCCGAACATATGTTCAAAAGCTATTGACCTTCTGATATGAAATGAAACCAAGTGACGTGTGAAATACAATTTGTATACCAGAAATGCTGCTTAAAGGTTACCAAAAGAAGGCGCTTTTGCATCACATTATGACTGGTAAGGAAATATGGATTCACTACGATAGATCTAAACACAAAAAAACATACGTGAGCATGGTTAGCTAACCAGCCAAAACAACGACGAAGCTGAATATCCATGACGCCAAGGTAATGCTTTCTATTTGGTGTGTGTGTGTGGGCGTGCTGTATTAAGAACTTCTAAAACCGAGTGAACCCATTTATGGGAAATTGCAGTCAACAATTTTTCGGAATTTGCGTATAGACACGAGGCCACACTTTTCCATTATGTCAATGCTCGGCTTCATGTTGCAAGACCGGTTAAAAACTATTTGAAAACAGCGGTAAGGATGTTTTGACTCAGGCGCCTTATAGCCGACACTTTGCCGCTTCTGATTATCATTCCTTCCGGTAAATGTAAAATGCTCTCACTGAAATACGGTTCACAACAGAAAGGTGTTTTAAAAATTGATATATAGAGCTTGATTCATTGCTGGCCGCTAAGCCAGCGCAGTGCCTTTGGGATGGAACCCACAAACTGCCAAACATATGGGAAAATGTTATAGCTGTAGATGGACAATAGTTGTAATTCTACTATTATAGTTTGTCTAGAAACAAACCTTAAAATAACTTGCTGGTTGCACCCGAAAACTCGCTATCTTAGCGAAGTTGGTAATGTCCGCTTTGAGGAATTCCTAGATTAAACTATGTTTTCTAAAAGCTTCTCCAACTATTCAAAGTTATACCTTATGATGGATACTCTCTTGAGCACAGAAATTTATAGAATACTCGTACTTTATGTTCGTAAAATGTCTAGCTTATACTCAAGCTACAGAGTACTATGCTTCTTCAACATGAGTGTGAAGATTGAATGCTATAATTTAGATATTCTCTAGACACTCTTTTAGCTAATTATTTGCTATCTTTTTAATCTGTTACAACCCACATAAGTAAGTTTTTAGTAAAGATCTTCAGTTTGTGAGATATTCGTAAAAAAGAACTGAGGATATACATTTTTTGGATTCAATGAAGTCAAGAGAGTTTGTTGGATATTTGTGATGCGTCTAACGGGTCTATTCCTATGCAATCGTATCTTTGATATGAGGTATTAGTTATAATATAAAATGACAAATCTATATCATATACATATCTATATCTAGTATACTATTTATGAATTTCAGGTAGTTGATATTACAATATCGAACCGGAAGTTCCACAGGAAGTCGTGTATGTATAAGACACACATATTTTAGATTCCGCTAAGCGCTGGAAAAATACCTTAAGTAAACACTATTAATGAAAATATGTGAAAATTGTATTCAACGGTTACGGAAAACACACTCTCAAATATTAGAACAGATGATGAAGTGTTTATAGAGAGACAAATAGTGACAGTTAAAACCAAGATGGAAAAGTAAATGTCAAAACCAAATGGTATTTGACAAGAATTCTCATAACGTCAATTTGACACGTGCCAGCTGTCATGAATTTGCCGGTTGTGAGAGTGGCAACTGAACCGAAAATTTATATATACATACATATGTATATAGTATTTGTAGGAAGTGATGCACTGAGCGCATTGCTGCTACTCCACACTACTGCAATAAGTGCATAATAACTAAATTTGCAGGTGAGCAAAAGCCAGAGAGCACGCCACTGACAGCAGAGGCTGTTAACAGCACATTAAGGCAGTTAAGCATGAAGAGAGCACAGCGGGGCGTGTGTAATGAGACAAAACAGCGAATTGCAGCAACATTTGCTGCGCATGTGTTTATTTTGACAACTGCATAGCTAGGAAATTTGACAAGCTGGGAGTGTTGACGTTTGTTTGTTGTTACATACAAATACATATATTTCTGGGAGCAGCGCATTGCAAGCATATGTGCGCCGGTAGGGCGCGTTTTTCCATATATTCACATGTGTGTCAAATTACAGATGTCGTTAACACGTTATGGGGTGAAATGTGCAGCGAAAAATTGAAAAAATAAATAAGTGAAATTAAAAAGACAAACTACTGGCTAAAGTGTAGCGGTGAGTTGCAGCAGCTGCGTCAATAAGTTGAGTTGTTGTGACGGAACTGCGATCTAAATGCATACGTATGAAAATACACATTAGGGTGGTTCATAAAAAATAGATTACCATATTTTTTTATGCTCAAATCTAGCTTATAATGTAACAGTTGCATATATACGGACTGTTTTCCATTGGACTAAATTTGGATTGTAATGAAAGGAACAAATAATTGGTATAAATAGAATAGATTGGCATAAAAGTGGAATAATAACAGAGAAAGATAATTATAACATGCATACTTTCGTGCATTTAGATCAACTGCAGCTATTTTCGATTTAACAAAGCTTTCCGATAGTAGCGAATCGAACAAAACAATTGGTATAAATAGTATAAACTGGCATAAACGAATAGGAATAGGAAAGCTAGTAGTTATTACCACTTTGTTGATATATGAATACTCTCTCCAGGCGGAATTCATTTAAGTACCTGCTTTTCAACTTTTGTTCATCAAATGAAATTGTTTTAGAATTCAAAAGCTTGCAAACTTATCGAGCGAAGAAGTGCCAAATTGAAGAAGTTGTAAAAGTTTGGCGTTTTTGTAGTTTAGTGTCACAGGGGATTATGAAACTTTCGAATTATTATATTTATTAAATTAATTAAAAAAAAAACGTTTTTTAACAAAATTAATAAAAAAGATTTTTTAAACAAAATTAATTAAAATTTTTTTTTGACAAAATTTATTAAAAAATTTAAATTTATGCTAATATTATTTTGAATTTCCTCATTTTTACATTTTTAAATATATTATTGGCAACTAAATTTAAATGTCACCCTAATGTTTATAGCTAAATCATATTTATTTAATTTAACGGTCAAAAAAGTTTACCTGAAATTAAGCAACATGCTATTATTTAGAAGTGAAATCATTTATTTTAATTTCCTGGTAGAAAACTACACTTAAATTTGAGGACCGCCCTAAAGTTTATTTCTAAAACTGCTTTATTATGCATTTTCTGTGAAAGCTGTCTACATAAATTTTAGACCCAACTTAATTTTACAGATTTATTAGTGCGAAATTTGTCTCTTAAAATTAAGTACCACCCTAATTTTTATATTCTAACAATATTTAGACTGCCAAATTTGTACCTTACCCTTAAAGAGCGTACAAATATTTAATTTTATTAGTTAATTTTTTTTAATTTATTAAGATTGCCAACTACATTTAAGCACCACCCTAATGTTTTCTATAAAAACCATAATTATTTGCATTTTTCGCCAAAAGTTGGTAGTCTGCAGCTTCTGCAGCACTAATTTCACTGACGAGTTGACATTTACGTTGCTGCTGCAGTTGAAATCTGTGTTTTCATAGACATCGCTAACTGTTTTTTTGATTCCATGCAGACCATGGACCTTGGCGTTTCGCTGCCACCGCTTGCTTTGATTTGTTTGCTAAAAGTTTTTTGCTCCCACAGCTGCTCTTGAGCCGCGTTTAGCAGAAAGCACATTTAAAAACGCTGGCGCCAGCTATTGCCCACTCATCTTTTACGCTTTTTGCAATATTTACAACGCTTAACGCTATAAATAATTGTTTTCAATGATCACTTCAAGTTAAAGTGTTCCTTAGTGTCATCGCAGTTGCTTAGAAGCACTTTTTCTTTAAAAGCAAAGGTTAGTTCGTGTATGACATGCGACAGCTGATAAGTCTCGGCTCTGTTGTTAGCTTATTGACATCAATATTAGTCAGCTCTTGTAGACTGCCAAGTGTTTTTTCTTTCTCTTCTGTACTCATTTTATTGATTTATAGTTTTGCATTACTTTTTTTGAAATTTTCGATATTTATTTGTTCATTTTATTGGCGCTTCTCGCTCTCCCCTCCTCCTATTGCTTCGTTATTCCAGGCCCTAGTTTTATTTTTGTTTCTTTGCCATATTTTATGGTGCTTAACGCCACACTGCACAGCTGGTTCTGTTGGTTTTGCTCACTAATCCCATATGTGCGCTTACCTGCTTTACAAGTATTGTGTACTTTAATTTGTTTTATAGTCCATTGGCGGTGGTCCCCACTTTATGTGTTGCCTGGGCACATTTTTATCCGGCGCTTTGTGTATTTTAATTTATTGATGACTCACTGTTGGTTCTAAGGGCTTTTCAAAGCAATTTGTTTATAAATATAGACAGACAAATATACCCACTCCTTATGAAAACAAAAGCACACATATTTCGATCTTTGTGCGCCCTCTTTTATTAGCTCTTTAAGATGATAATAGTTTTAAAATAATTTAATTTTTAATACCCCAATTGATGGTTTTTATGAAGCTTGGTGTCATTCGGTTGGATATGAAATTGTTTGATGTTAAATCAGAGAATTAATTCGATTTTATTTATTTTATGCTGAACGTAAATAGTGTAAATTGCGGCATAAGAAAGACAGAAATAGTATATAATTACATATAATACAATTAATTTTTTTTAAGCTTAAAACAATATTTTTACTAATCATGTCTTTATTTATATTAAAACAAGAAAAACGTTAACTTCGGCTGCACTGAAGCTGGGTATATCAGCTTCACAGGTGCATTTCTTTTAGTAACTATGTGTTCAGTTTATATGGCAGCTATATGCTATAGTAATCCGATCTGAATAATTTCTTCGGAGATAATATTATTACCTTAAGCGGTAATCCATGCCAAATTTAAAACAAGAAAAAACGTTAACTTCGGCTGTACCGAAGCTGATATACCCTTCACAGGTGCATTTCTTTTAGTAACTATGTGTTCAGTTTATATGGAAGCTATATGCTATAGTAATCCGATCTGAACAATTTTTTCAGAGATTACAATGTTGCCTTAGAAAATAATCTGTACCAAATTTCGTGAATATAAGTATCTTGTCAAATGCAAAAATTTTCCATACAAGAACTTGATTCCGATCGTTCGGTTTGTATGGCAGCTATGTGCTATAGTTAACCGATCTGAACAATTTCTTCGGAGATTACATTGTTGCCTTAGAAAATAATCAATACCAAATTTCGTGAATATATCTTGTCAAATCTGAAAGTTTTCCGCACAAGCATTTGATTCCGATCGTTCAGTTTGTGTGGCAGCTATATGTTATAGTGGTCCGATATCGGCCGTTGCGACAAATGAGCAGCTTCTTAAAGAGGAAATGACGTTTCAAAATTTCAAAACGATATCTTAAAAACTGAGGAACTTGTTCGTATATATACAGGCAGACGGACGGACGGACAGACAGACAGACGGACATGGCTAAATCGATTCAGCTCAACATACTGATCATTTTTATATATACTTTATAGGGTCTCCGACGCTTCCTTCTGGGTGTTACAAACTTCGTGACAAACTTAATACACACTGTTCTTCTTCTTTACTGGCGTAGACACCGCTTACGCGATTATAGCCGAATTAAAAACAGCGCGCCAGTCGTTTCTTCTTTTCGCTACGTGGCGCCAATTGGAGATTCCAAGTGAAGTCAGGTCCTTCTCTACTTGGTTCTTCCAACGGAGTGGAGGTCTTCCTCTTCCTCTGCTTCCCCCGGCGGGTACTGCGTCGAATACTTTCAGAGTTGGAGTGTTTTCGTCCATACGTACGACATGACCTAGCTAGCGTAGCCGCTGTCCCTTAATTCGATAACTATGTCAATGTCGTCGTGTATCTCGTACAGCTCATCGTTTCTTCGAATGCGATATTCGCCGTGGCCAACATAGAATCGCAGAACCTTGCTATCGAAACCTCGCAACGTCGACTCAGCAGTTGTTGTCATCGTCCATGCCTCTGTATCATATAGCAGGACGGACATAATGAGTCACTTATAGAGTTTGTTTTTTGTTCGTTGAGAGTACACTTTTATAAAAGATTGTACCTGCTTGATTAAGTTCTGCAGCTCGAATAATTTTCTCCAGTAGCAGATTGAAAAAGTCGCACGATAGGGAGTCGCCTTGTCTGAAACCTCGTTTGCTATCGAGCGGCTCGGAGAGGTCCTTCCCGAACCTGACGGAGCTTTTGGTGTTGTTCAACGTCAGTGTACACAGCCGTATTAGTTTTGCGGGGATACCAAATTCAGAATTTGCGGCATAAAGGCAGCTCCTTTTCGTGCTGACGAAGAGGTGATGTGTGTCGACTCTCTTTTCACGGGTCTTTTTCTAGATTTGGCGCAGGGTGAATAACTGGTCTGTTGTTGATTTTAAAGGTCCAATCAGTTTGTTGACGGTGGCATTTAATTTTTCACACAATACGCTCGATAGAACCTTATACGCGATGTTTAGGAGACTTATCCCACCTAGTTGATAGTGAGATCTCCCTTTTTGTGAATTGGGCAGAGCACACTTAAAAAAAAAAAAAAGAAGCTAATGCATATTCCTTATCAGTTCTTCGCCGCCGTTTTTGAGTAGCTCGGCCGGCAATCCATCAGCCCCCGCCACTTTGTTCTTCAGATGGGTAACAAGAGTTAGAGCTATTAAAATTGTGTGTCCTATATTTAGTTTTCCATATTTAGATCTTGTATTAAAAGTGTAGAGCTTGTATAAAATAGATCGCACCCAAGTGAAATTTTATTCCATAATTTTAGCAAAATACTATCAAATAAAGATATGTAGAATAAATCTGAAAGGTTTTCAATAGAAAGCGCTTAGAGTTCTAGATCGGAAATCCAAAAGTGGAATGAATATTGTTCAGAGAGATTAAAGCGATTATTGTTGACGTTTTATACTCCTCGACGTATATGAACTGAATCCTCCAAATTTCTTTTCTGCTACTACTCTTCTTAAAACGAAACCTTAACTTAGCCTGAGCTTACCACGAATACATAAGCTAATTTATTTTTATGCTGACTTTTCATAAAACCCCAAATAAGCACTTCTCTCTCTCTGTGCAAAAAACTTCATCAACTCAAGCAAACGGGGGTGCAGAACAAAAACAATGAGCTCAGGGTAGCAAAAAGTTGGTTTGAGGCTGAGGAATAATGTGACAATGGCAGCATTTCCACTTCAACACCCAGCAATTTGAAGCATCTCACCGCCTGGTGACACCTGCATGCTCATATACTTTATATACAAAATATATGTATGTATACAACTTACCTGCGCTCCAACTTCAGTCTCGTTGATTTTTGATTACAATGTGCACCCCACACCAGCTGTTTTATGAAGTGTGCTCAAGTCCATGCTGCTAATGATGCAACAACAATTCATTCACATGCTCATAATGCCCCCGTTGTTCCTAGACAGCAATACAGACCTTGTGTTGGCTCGGCTGTTGGCGCTGTTGCCAAGTTGTCTGCATATCTTTGCTGACTTTTCGTTTGCTCTAACAATACAGTGAGCCTGCTTGGCGGAATTATGCATTCCACACACACACGCGCACACCTACTTGTACTGGTATTGTGTATATTTGTTTGCCTGTCAGCTACTGTCATTCTATCGTTGAGTACTGACTGGATGCTTGGCATTGTTTCTGACAGTTATTGTTGCAAATTTTTATTGCCTGTTTTTGCTCCTGTTGTTGTTGTTGTTGTTGTAGCTGTCATTGACATTGCCCATGTGGAGCAGCAGGCAAATCTCTATGCTTTAAGTTGAGATAATACTGCAGTGTTTAAATATTTGGTACGCTCGTAGATAATTTAAATTGGAAGGTTCGGAGAGCGGGTTTGATGTTCCTGGAATTTATATAACAATACTTACAGTGCGGAGTAGACGAATAATGTCAAGACTTGCAGACATCTTTCATACTTCTTATAATGCTTGAGAGTCTAGAGTCTGTTACGGACTAACTTAATTCTAATAAACCACTACTCATATTGGTGTTTAGCAGACGGCACGGAGTTTACGATGAGAAAATATTTTTTTTAACCTGGCCTAAAAACTAACTTTTGGTATGTCTCGAGTATTTTGCACTGTTGAAATGTTCACCATAGTAGGGCAAAATAAGTTGAATTTAACTTAGAGTTTCTTAAAACGGTTACTTAGGTGATCGCCAGATCCTTCGCGCCCTATCCTATCGATATCCCCATGATAAGGTTAAAAATCTTACCGGATGCCAGTTTAGAAGCTGCTTGGAAAATAAAGAGGAAGAAATAGTCCCATATATCCTTCAGGACTATTACGCATTGGCGAGATCAAAGCTTAAAACATCTTGGAACATCATCACATCTTTAGATATCCAGAAGAGCTGGTGGGAAATTAAAAAAAACCCCTTAGCAGATTTGTAAATGTTTTAAGGCGATTTGAACTAATTTGTAATTGGGGAGTTAATTTTCTAACTTAAAAATTGTCTGAAAAAGCAGTCTAAGTGGGACCTCTTTCATCTTGGGGATAGGCCACAGAACTTAGCCTAGCATCACCTAACTAACTATAAATAAAATTAAAGTGATCTAATCTACAGCTAAAACAAGAAACAAAACCCAAACATAAGCGGTAGGTATTGAGGAAAGCTGTGGTAAATATTAGGAAATAAATTCTAAATTGAAAATTCATAGATCATAGAGAACCCTTCTTTAAAATTTTAAATTGTGTAATTACTCAACTACTACGGGTATTGAAATAGACACCTTGCATTTTTTAAGATCTAACTTCCGTTTACGTCTGTTAAAAAAAAAATTTAAAAACCGCAGATCAAGAAAAGAAAAAATCTTCGAAAAGTTCCACTAATTTTTGGCCGAAAATTACCCCTTCATTATAACACTGTCTACATCCTAAAATTATATTTTCAACCTGTTTTCAACGTTATTATTATTTTAATGAAAATTTAATGAAGTTTGAGTTTTTTCTCAAGATGTGAAAATAATAACTATAGTGTTAGTAATCGTTATAGTTCTAAAAGGATGAGCAAGCCTTTTGCATAATAAACAAAGTCTTAAGTTTAATGTAAGGTCGACAAATAACCAATATTGGCAATAATGCAACTTTGCTGACCAATTAATAGCTTGGATTAGAGTTCAAGTGGATATGCGGCTAGAGTTAAGATCTCCTTAGATGATTAGAAGTAAGTTTTACTTGCGATAAACCTTTATATCTCTTTTGATTACTAGAAAGAAGTTTCATTCTGGAATATTAGGAAAATTATAACAACTCAAAAGTGAATTCTTAACAGTGTTTTCATTTTCGGGTTTATCTTGTATCTTAAAAAACAAATCCAAAGTCCAACGAAAAGAGTTTAAGTTCCGTATCAGAACTGATCAACAGAACAATCTATAAATGCAAAAAACTTAGGCGAATATGTATAGCTAAGGTATGAAATATGCCTATTATATACTCATACCTTGGGAGTCTTATAGTTCTGGAATTGCATAGGTTCCACCGATTAAAATTCATACATTTAGCGAAGAGCAAACCTTTGGGTGCGCTTCTGTATAGTTTATTTGATAGATGCCATGACTTTTCGCTTTAATGTTGAAGCTTTATTTATTTTGCGTTTTATGAACAAAATTATCGCTCTTCTCATTCTTAAAGCCGCATGTATTTCAACTCCCAAAAACGGCATACATAACCGCCTGTAAATTTGTTCACCCTAATCTCATAGTGACAAAAAATTTTAGATTAGTGTCTATGTAAATATTTTTAATAATTTCTAAGGAAACACATCCTTTTGCATACAATTCTGTAATCCCCTCGCTGTGGGTTGACAATATTTGGCTTGATTAGAAATGTTTTGTAATTTTAATTGCATTAGAGAGCCGTAAGCCGTTAGGGAAAACGAATATTTGTCGTGGTGAGTATGTAGGATTATATGTAAAAAGATAATACTCATAAGTAAACATGGGACTAAGGAAGCGTTAGAGAGGGGCTACGAGTATTATGTTAAATTCTATTTAGGTATGTAAGTGTGTATGGAAAAATGTTTGGTGTGAAGTTGGAATGTTTTCACGTTAATTGCAAGGCACCAGAAAAAAAATTATGCGCCACGAGCAGGCTGCTGGAAATTTATGAATAATGAAAAAAAGAAGAAGAGTAAAAATGTGAAAAAAATAAAAATATAGCGAAGGGAACTGGCATTTGAGAAATACCTAAAAACAAAACACTTGGTGGAGTTACAAGATACAACTTGTGGGGCAAGGATTTGTGCATGATAGTATATATAGAAATATAAAGGATAATCCATTTCGAGGCTGCCAACTTTTTTTAAAGAGAAAATACATAAACTTCAAATTTAATGGAAAATGTTTATTTGCAAACGAAAGAACATTCTTTGGCATTTATTTTTTGAAGAATACTATCTCTTTCAAATGTTGGCTACGGCTACATCTCAGATGGTCCATCCGTTGAGTCTGATTTTCAATGACTTGTTCGAACTTTTCGACTGCTAATTGTCGAATGACACGCGTGATATTTAGTTCCGAGGCCGGAATCGTTGAAATTGTTGAACATATTGAGCGCACATTTTCTTTACAAAATGTACAAGTGCCAATAAGACAAAGAAGCGCTCAAAGTACTGAAAGTATTGCTTCCGTTCATACAAGTCTTGCTGGACACCGCAATTTGTCGATTCCAAGACGTTTTCAAGAATTGGAATTGGTCAAACGACAACTTGACGGATTGTGACCAAGATTTAGGCTCGTAAATTTGCTGATTTTGCCTTGAAACAACTTGGAAGCGCTAACGCTTGCTTTTAAGAAAATCACATTTTCCGATGAGGCTCACTTTCTTCTGAGTGGTGTGGTAAGTGAACAAAACTGTCGATTCTGGTGCGCGGAAAATCCATAAATTATTCATGAACAACCATTATATTCACCAAAATTGACAGTTTGATGTGATTTTTGGTCTGATGAAATCATCGGTCTGTACTTTTTCGAAATGAAGCTGGTGACACCGTTACTGCCAATGGAGAGCGGCATAGAACGATGATAACCAACTTTTTATGGCCACAATTGGTAGAACATCTGGTTACCACAAGATGAGGCAAGGTGTCACACAGCATGTGCAGCAACCGAATTATTGCGAGAATACTTTGGAGATGCGATTATTTCAAGAAGTTGTGACATTGGATGTCCTCCAAGAAGTTGACCGCCATTAGACTACTTCTTGTAGCGTTATTTGAAGTCATTGGTCTTTAGCGATAAGCCAGACACTCTTCAAACTTTAGAAGTCAATATTGAACGTGCTATACATGACATACGACTTGATTCAGTGAAAAAAGTACTCGAAAAGTGGGTTCAGCGAATTCGTTGCTGCAAAAGAAGTCGTGGAGGTCATTTGAATGATCTTATATTTAGGACCGATTGACTTCACATTAAATACATTGGAACTTCCTTACGAATTAGATGTTTTTTTCTTTTTTTTTTTGAAGAAAAAATCATAACACTCTTTTTGGAAAGCCCTGTATATGTGCATTGCCGCATGTATGGCAGCACTTGAGCGCAGAAAGCAGCTTGAAGAGGTTTAAATATAGAAAAAAAAGTTCTTTTAAAAGTACTTACAAATATACTTACATACAAATACATATTTTTACAAACATCTGGCAACTTGGGTCTATATTTGCGCACATAAATATATAAATATGCAGATTCTTTAAGCTTTTCTTTTCAATATATGTATGTATGTCTATATGTAGGTTTTTGAGAACTGCATAAATATGCATTTTATAGAGAAAGGTCATTGCTATTTCACACACACACATAAATATATATATATATATACATATTTTTGCTACAGCAAGACAGGGTTGCATGAGCATATTTTGCTCCCTCGTTTCGTTGCTAAGTACGCTGCTGTGATGACGATGATAAATGCTGGAGTTTAGGGACGAGCAAACGGCTACAGGGGTGCTTGCCCTAGAGTATAAATATACATATACATATATAAAAAATATATATGTGTGTATATGTGTGTATATGCATGCAGCTATATGTATTTATGTGCCTTTGTAAAGGATGTTGACAACGAGTGAGTGTTTTTTCGTTGATTGCAGCAGCAATAAAGATCGCTCTGCCAAAGAACTGCGCTGCTACAAACATACATTACTCCATGTGTACAGATGTACATAACCACGTACTTACATATAAAGGCATATAACTCCACATAAGCATACTATTAACCAGCGGGGGTGGGTGGTATGAAAAAAAAAAACGTATTTGCCGCTAATAATAATTACCGCTTACTTCGAACGCCTACAAAATTGAGTTGTTCTAGCAATTTGCGGAAAAATAAATTTTGTGGTTCGCCGCTGCGCTTCAATGTATCAATTTAGCAGCTGCTCATTTGTGGTAATTTTAACATGCACATGTGCACATATGTATGTATGTATGTACATACATTTGTGAAATTTGAAATGCAATTAAGATATTGTAATTTAATTAAATGTAGAATGGGTTTTAAAATTGTATTATTGATGGCCATATTTTTTAATTGAATTACAATAGCATATATTAGAGTAAAATTGCAGAAAAAATTCGACATAAATTTAAAAATTTAATTTAAACTTAAAATTTGTTTTTTAATAAATGCAGAAAAATTGGAAACCTGTTGCTACAGCGTATAATACATGGTATTGTTCCCCTAACGGTTATATGTAACACCCAAAACTAAGGGTTATATATGTATATGCACTAGAGGACCCGCCCACGTTTCACTGTGGCTGATACATAGGTAGCTCGTACTACGAATACCATCTATATGATTTCTATTAGTTAGATTATAAGTATTAGTTAAGGAATAATCGCATTTTTGGTGAAGCAACAAAAATGAATCAAAAAGCATTTCGTGCGTTAAGAAGGAATTAATTTTTGGGGTAAAAATACCATTGAATTTGGGCTGTGCATCAGTGAAATCAATCGAGTCCAATCTATTGTCAGCCCAGTGGACTGCATATTAAGAAACGGTGGAAAGACAAAAAAATCGGCCTTATGGCATCAGTCTTTTGGGATGCCCGTGGTATATTATTCATCGAATGATAAATGATCCAGTTTTAGTTCATTGCACTTTGTATTTGATTGCAGTTCTATTCTACCATTCCCAATATTTAGCAATTTTATTATTTTTCATGAAGGATCAGTTTGAAATTGTACGCATATATGTATGTACTTCATCGTTCCCATTTAAATATTGCATTCCTCTGTGCAATGCTTCGAAAAGATTTCTGTATATCTCAAATTTTAATATACCTTTTTATCAACACTTCAGTTATGCCGCTATTTTTTTATGCCAGATCTTTTGCAATTTTAAATTACCTGTCAATATACCCCCTCCAATAGTGAGCAGGTATGAAAAAAATTTTATAGCTGCCCATAGATGTATTGAATCACCCAATTTATTACTTAAGAACGCACAACTCTATCCACATTATGAAAACTTGTCTACAGTTGTCGCCTTTTATTTTGGCATCGTTTTGCTTTTTGCACGTTTACTCCAATTTAAGGTTTGAATATTGGATACTGCGATGGTGGCGCAATCTATCGGTCAAACATTCCAAAATTAGCAATTAATTACAAATGAAAAAAAAAATAATTTAAAAAAACACTTTCCAGTGGACCAAATTGTGAATCTAAACCATTCTCGAATCTCCTTGAACACACACAAAAAATTTCATCGAAATCGGTCCAGCCGTTTAGGAGCAGTTCAGTTACAAACACACGGTCAGAAGATTTATACTTATATATAAAGATGAATGTATATAAATAATCAGGATGACCACAGAGGTTGAAATGCGGGTGAATGTCTGTATGTCCGTCCGTGCAAGCTGTAACTCGAGTAAAAATTAAGATGGCTTGATAAAACTTGACCCTTTCGACACATGAAATGCGAAGATAACTTCGTACTTTGCCCATATAATGGCAGTGTTAAAAAACTACTGAAAATATTATAAACATGCCAGAGACATAAAATCTTACACCCGAGATGGTATGAGAGGACTTTATGGGAGCCGGGATAAAAATAAGACGATGGCACCGCCCACTCTTGGGTGAAATTCCATATCTCGGGAACCGACCGACCGATTTCAACTAAATTTAATACGTAGCACTCTTCTCATATTTCTATGTCACAATGCAAAATCGAACTACAACCACGCCTGCTACTATTATTATAGCATAATGTTAAGTTCCTTTTGATTTGCATGAGCACTTGTGAAGAATACTACAGGGTCTAAGTGTACTTTCCTCTGTTGGATACAATCGGCGAAGATTTGAAGACGCGCTTTTCTAGAGAAGTATTGGATGGATTTCAACTGAGTTTGCTGCTTTCAGAAAAAGTATGTGCTTTGAAAAGCAAAGAAATGGAAAATCTTATTGACTGCTTGATAGATTGATTCAAGGGCCTTTTGGATAATGACAACGTCGAACATGACAAACGTGCTTCAAGATAGATTGATCGGCCTGTCGTTGCTGCACACGCATCATGACATTAAAGCCACTGCAGAAGAAGTTCTCGAAATATTCTCAAAACTTGGCCCACATCTTTTTGTTTTATGGAATTTTTCTATTCAATACACGAACTGACTACAGCATTATATGTACATTGCAATAAAGTATGTTACCCACACGTCTACAATTTATAATGTTTTTTTCAATTTAGTAGTATTTGATATTAGAAGGTTGATTTGAAATTTCATGACATTAAACTGTATAAAGACTACTATATTTACTACTACATATATAATAATCTTCATGTTTCTAGTAAATGTTTATTTAAATTTAAACAATTTCTCAGAAGATTGTGTCATTCGGTCGGACAATAATCCATGCTATAGTTAACCGATTTTTTCGGAGATAGATATGCCAAATTTCGTGAAGATAAGCGCATGATAGCGAACTTTCAGTATATATAACAGGTAATAGGTTATAGTAGACCGATATCTGCGGTTCCGACAAACGAGAAGCTCATTGAAGGAAAAAAAGAAAAATAAAGTGTGTGAAATTTCAGAACTGGGGACTAGTTTGTCTACATACAGACGGATATGGCTAAATCGACTCAACTGGTCATGCTGATCATTTATTATGTTAAGACTGTACACGATTAATCATTCTCGCCAGTTTAGGCCAAAAAATGTTGATTTTGATATTGTCTATGGAAGCGAATGAAAAATAATGATGCAATCTTTCCAAAGTGTTCGGTGTACCCAGCTTGAGATCGACCAAGTTTAGATTTATAGTATCAACCGTAGATACTGAGGCTACCGTAGACTGTCTGTAGTCTTCATGTGCTTTACATTTTCAACATAATAAAATTGCTTACAAATAGCCAACATTCGATCAGTCCCAAAACTTGAAAATATTCACAGTTTAAAGGATAACCTTAAGCAACACCCTATAATTTGTAACTGAACTCAGTCAAACACCTATTGGAAACATATTTTCATATATACGACTGCATTTCCTCTTAATTATCATTATACATGCATACATACATATGTATATACGTACCACGCGATATCCTCTATAACGCATTCACTAAATTCCCGCTTTCATGGCATCTGTTTTCCTGTTGCTATATTTAGCCGCCCTGCTCCACTCAACCAGATCGCGTCTTCGATATGTACATACATACATATGTAGATTTGTAATATAGCTGCAATAATTTAATGACCGTGACTGCGCTGAAAAGCAACAAAAATATACACAAATAAGACTTTCGAGGAAAGAAAGTGCGCGTAATGTCTTTTCAGTATTAATTTTCAGTCTTCAAGAGAGGGGAGCTCGAACGGTAATGCTCCAAAATTAATTTTTGATTACGGCTATTCTTTGAAATATAATAGAATAAACTCTCTTCTTAATAATGTTACACTGGAAAACTCGGTTATTTTCTTTCTAAAATATTTTCTTTACTGCAACCGTTTTAACTGATAAAAACGATCAGCAGAAGTTCGATAAGAACTCTTGAACTTAATTCTCTACCATCTTTTTTGTTCTGAACATCACTAATAAGCCAATATGCTCTCAAGATCATCTACAGTCTTTCAATTGTGATTTCACTAATTTGGTTTCCAAATTATGTCGACCATGCTGTGTTTGTTCTTCGAGAGAACTACTACCGTCGAAAACGTATTTCTAAAATTGAAAACTTCCAAAGTTCTTTTAGATGAGATTATGTTTGAATCTTATTCTAAGAGATCTATTATTCTGGTTATTTGTGGTTACGGAGAGTACATTAGACTAAGCTTTTATATACCAACATATAAGTATATAGTCATAACTTCCCATAAATAGTTTCATTCCGAAATTATCACATAACTTTGAAGAAAGATTCTCTCTTAAATAATCATATAACGTTCTAGAGTTGATTGGTTGAAAATGGAAGCTCAGTAGCGGCAAGCCGCAGACATCCACAATTAAACTATCACAAGGCCCATAGTGCTCCCGGGTCCCTTCTGACAAAAAATATATGCTCTACAGTTAGTTACCACATTTATTTGAAATTACTAGCTCCCTTTTGACTAGAAGTTGATGTTCTAGGGTTAGTTACTATATGTTTTTCAAGTTATACAGATATTTTTATGGATAATATATTGACACATATGTATGTAACTTCTTGGTATAGTTACCAAGGTTCTAGGTTTGAAGAGATATTGATTGATTGGTTGATTTTGAATGTTTCTGAACTCATAATCTAAAAGAATAAATCTCTAAAATGATCTCATGTTCTCTTAGAACCAATTACTATAATAATCTTAGATTATCTTCCTTTCGAACAAAAGCATATGTTTTTATAGATATTTTGTTCCCTAAACACTCTCACTCCGAAAAGCAACAACGCAGACTTCCGAATAACAGCCTTTGCCAAGTCTTCATATACTTCTTTGACCTCCCCACTCATATTTACATATCCCAAGAATTCCACTACAAATGTGCAACTCAGATTGCCACACTCAAGTGCCATATGCCCACGCTGCGTGCTCATTCCAGTATTTCCTTTACATATCGGCAATCACTCTCATTGCCCCGACGTCACTTCGCTGCCAGCCAACGTTTTCACATGAAAGTGCGTTTACTTCAATAGCATTTCCGATCTGCCGGAAGACACATTGAAGGCATGCCATTCGCGCGACAACAAAAACAAACCATAGAAAAAAGTTCAATGCAGACGAAAGCAGCAAGAACTGAGCGCTGTCTGTCTAGGCATTGCGACGTAAGACTTACACTCTGCGACAAGCATTTGAAAGCGACTCCAGCATTGATGCCCTCGCACTTTAGCAGTGACAGCTTGTGACGGCATCGTCTGTGGTTGACATGAATATGCAACACTTTTTGTGGCAGCAACAACAATTTACAGAATCACTTAGTATTTGCTTACAAATACCGTAGATTGGCTTACAACGCGCGTTGCGGAAGCGTTTGGGAGGCAGTCGTCTTCATAGCGATTTGGCTTGGCCGCTGCACTTTGATTTAATTGAAAACGTTGTAGTCGGCGCTGATTTATATTGACAGTTAAATGGTTAATGAATGATTTGGTGAAAGTATGTAGATGTCTTCTTACTTCATTCTAGGGACTCATTTAACTCATTTCCAGCCCGAGCTCAGTGGCAATGATGATAAAGCCAACAAAGTACAATTTTGCGAAGCGAGTTTGAGTCTAAAAGTCTCTTTAAGTTCAGTTGCAACCATAGAGAATAGGAAAGCTGGAATTATTCTTCTACTTAACGATTCGAAACAATTTTCGAACGGTTTCAAAAGTCTGTCAGATTTTAGTTCAGTTAAAGTTTTAGTTGAGTAAGAGAACTCTTCGAAAAACGGTAAAGACACTTGGTGAGCGGTTAACTTTAAGTAAATCTAAGTTCTCTTTCGATATAAACAACAATATCGCTGACGATTCGATAACATTTTCAGACGGTTTTAAAAGTTTAGCAGCTTTGAGTTCAGGTAGGATTGTAGAATCATCGTAGAATCGAGTTTCTTTTAAATGAGCAAAGGCTGATTAGATTAGATAAATAAATGAGGATTGCACCGCGATCTGACGTCTATTGTGCCCTCTCCTAAGTCACAGGACAGGGACTTAACTCCAGCATATTTGGAAACATGAATCTAAGGGCCTTTATCCTGCGTCTACAGACTTCTGTGCAGTCAATTAGCAGGTGTTCTGGAGTTTCAGTATTCATGTCACAGAATCGGCAATTTGCACAAAAAGCTATACCCACGTTATATACGTGCCTCGCCGCTTGAGCCTCCAGTAGCCAGTATAGCAGGCGAAAAGTAGCCTGAGTTTATACCTTGAGAGATCGAATACGTATTTAAACCTTTTAAGGTTGTAACCACCCATAGGCAACTTGGCATGCCGCATGCCTAAGTGTTGTTGCCAATACCCCTCCTCTCCACTCCTTTGTTCTGGTGGAGCAGTTTCTTTATGGTATGGAATCAAACCCAAAACCCAAAAGGTTCGTTTCCCACCATCTTTGTGGATGCTGCGAAGCGCGCGAGCTCATCTCCCAGTCCATTCCTGTCTTTACCTTTGTGACGGTAGCCAGATATGGTGCACTTGTTATGATCTGATAGACTGTTCAGCCGTTCTATCGACTCCTGCACCAATAGCGTTTTGATCTCGTATGCAGAGATTGCTTTTAGTGTTGCTTGACTGTCGCTGAGTATAACTACACGTTCATTGTCATAGTTGCGTTGTAGGTTTATCTCTACGCACCGACTTATCGCAAAGACCTCTGCTTGGAATGTGCTCGGAAAACTGTCCATAGGCACGGAGAGTTTGGTTAGTGGTCTTCAAACACCTGCACCAATTCCCTTCGACGTTTTCGAGCCATCGGTGTACCATTTGGTTGTACTATCCCTAAGCAGTAGCTCGAGAGCGGAATCGTTCCATTCAGCCTTACTGCTGCGGATAACCTTGAGCTTCTTAATGAAGTTTACACTTTTGGTAATACTGTCACTTTGGAGAAGATCCAGTGATATTTCTCTACTTAAAACTTTTATGCTCTGGGAAAGGCTTATTAAGTCAGCGTTCCTTTTCGAGCTCAAGCAGCGATGGCGCCAACCAAATTGGAGTTGAAATAATCAAATTTGTATTGACTTTTTCCGCATGATCCGTCTACCGGCCATCTCTAGACTGTGCTGATAACAATCAGCTGAAATTCACTCAAAGTCGTTGGTAGAGCGTGCATAGCGACATTCTTTTTCTGTAAAGAATGTGTTTCTTGTGAATGAAAAACACTTGAAAGATATAAAAATTATTGTTAAAATATTTATTTTTTATACGAAATCGAATTTTTTAAGCGTAACTTAATTATTACTTCCTAAATTTCACTTAAGAATGTTTTTCCGGAATCTAACAGCAATCTCAGTCTACTCTCCACACTCTACTCACTTTCATTTCATTAATACTTGCTGTAATGTACGCGTTGACCTAAAATCAGCATTTCGCTCGTATTTTCCAAGCATTCTCTATTACATGCACCACTTCTAATCAACCCTAATTGCTAAGAAAATTCATTGCAGAGCAATTTCCTGCGCAACTCAATTACACACTCAATTAACAATTTATCGAGACAGATTATCTGTGATTTTACGAGCAAACTTCAAAATTAACGAAACCCAAACAAGAAGAAACGCTTAAATGTAGAATGAATGGTATAAGAAATCAATGAATGGAATGTTTAAGTGCAAGTGGTTAAGTGGAATATGGCAGTAGAGAAAGAATTATAGCAGAAGAGGGAAAATATACAGAGACTAACAGTAGGACGTTTCACGCACCGGAAAGGGTTGTGAGGGTACATGTGCGTGCGGGGATCAGTTTAGCATATATAAAATGTAGTTTTGTATACGAGTATTTGCATATATACTAATATATCTTTAGTATTTATCAACCTCGCCCAGGCTTACTGTGAGCCAACGAACTACTTGAGATTTTGAAGTGCAGCTAAATGAGTGACTTAATTGCCGGCGCTCAGCTTGTAAGCACCAAACACTTGAGTAAGCAAATATGATAAAAAGAGCACTTGAAGGCATAAAATGACATTAAATCCTACATACATACGCATATATAATAGTTTCGGTACAAAAAAAAAAATTCTCTCAAAAAGTATTAAATTTTCTAAGCCAAAACGCATTATGGCAAGCCTGAGCGCACATTGCGCTTATATGCAAATTATTTTTATAACTTTATAATATTTTTCTTGTCTTTTTATTTTTATTTCTTCTTATTACTATTAAGATTTTGTTATACGCACCCTTTGTTTATGACTTTATTACGCTATTCATTGAACAAGCACAAATTCTTTTGTGCCCCCGAAAATTAATGAAGCATATTTGCTGCTGCCCGGACACACCCACCTGGGCATGAAGTCATAGTTGCAAACTTTTATGACCTACTGTGGAGTTTCCTGCTCATTAGTTAATTATATTATGAGCTCCATTGAATAAGCTTGGGTGTAGATATTAGTTAAGTAACTTCATACCAGCACATGACCCCAAAGAGCACACACTTTGTTGTACAGCGTTATGAAGTCTATGCTCACAAAGTAACTAATTACAAAAAGTGAAGTATTAAAAATATGTATGTTGATATGCATATCGGCTCATATTCGTCATTTCTTTGCTTGCTATGTTAGAGCTCTCGAAAAGTTTGCTTTCAAAGAAATAAAAAGTTATTCACTTGAACATACATACATACTATATATTATACAAGATCTGTCGCAAAAGAAACAGGGCTGTTAAAAAAAACAACAAAAAATTAATATTTTTCAAAAGTTATATTTTTTTAATCAAAGTAGTTTCCTTGTGCTTCAATACAGCGTTTAGCCCGGTCAATTAGCATTTCAAATGAGTGCTTAAGGTCATTTTTCGAAATGCTCTTGAGAATATCGGTCGCCGCCTTTGGGATAGCTGAAATGTAGTTTTTTGTCAAAAAATCAGTGACAGCCGTCGACCGATGACACGGCGCATTATCGTGCAACAGGCGCCAGGACCCTGCCTCACGGTATTGTGGTCGAGCACGACGAATGCGTGACAAAAGACGCTTCATAACACCAAGGTAAAACACAGCATTAATCGTTTGGCCAGGTGGGACGAACTCTCGGTGTACAATACCCTCGGTATCGTAAAAACAAATCAGCATTGTCTTTATTTTTGACTTTTGAAGACGACTTTTTTTCGGTGATGGCTCGTCTGGATGCTTCCATTCCTCACTTTGACGTTTGGTTTCGGGATTATATTGAAAGCACCACGTTTCATCACCAGTCACAATCGAATATTTGTAGTTTATGTCCTTTCTCGACTCCTTAATCAAATCCTTACAATGTTGGATTCGTAGCAATTTTTACGCTTCAGTCAATTCGTGCAGAACAAACTGGGAGCACACCTTCCGTAGACCCAATTTATCTATCAAAATGCGATGAATAGTGTCTTTGGTGATATTTAACTCCATTTCCATGTAACACAAAGAAGATTTCGGCTCATTCTTAATAAATTCCTGCACTTTTTCAATATTGTTTTGGGTAATCACTGATTTTGGCCGGCCCGACTTCTGATCGTCACAGAGGTCCTCACGACCTTCTTGGAATCGCTTGAACCACTCATGCACATTACTACGGGATAGGCACTGATCACCATAAACTTTTTTCATCATTTGAAATGTTTCAGTAAACGTTTTCCCAAGTTTAAAACAAAATTTAATATTTGCTCTTTGCATTTTACGACCGATGACCAAAAGCTGCTGTCACTTTTTGATCGATAACATCGATTGTAGTTATTCAATTGTCAACAAGAGATCAAACTTTTTATTTCATATACCCACCAATAGGTGGCGCCACCAGAAACAGTTATATTTAAAAAGTTCTGTTTCTTTTGCGACAGACCTTGTATGTATGTATTCGGATCCATCATTGAATCAATTATACTAGCTGGCTGTTGTGCCATATATAAACCTACAGATCCCTTGTAATGCCAGTTAGAGGTTCAGTTTAATACGAGCTGAAGTTTAGGTCATACAGGAAGTCAACGCGAAAGAGACCTGATATCTAATTCCAATACTTCAAACAGTCCCTGGAACTGTGAAGCTTCAATATATCTAAGTCTACTTCTGGAAGCCAAATTAT
Organism: Bactrocera tryoni; assembly: GCF_016617805.1. Classification (NCBI taxonomy): domain Eukaryota; kingdom Metazoa; phylum Arthropoda; class Insecta; order Diptera; family Tephritidae; genus Bactrocera; species Bactrocera tryoni. The sequence goes on along the minus strand of NC_052502.1, from coordinate 67,258,243 downwards.
ATGCAGTCTCTTTCCGTCTAAATATTTACTGCTTCTCTATTTCTAACGACATTCTTTGACGTAATGCTATGTGAGATTATTGCTTTAATTGTCGTTTGGCTATGTTCTTTGTGTCGTTTCCTGCGTTATTGGCCACTTCAAGCCATCCTGACCTGAAGCTTTGAAATAAAAATCCTTTCTGAAGGTAATGACTTTTCAATAACAGCGCTACAAAAGTTTTTTTTTTTAATTAAAAAATTTTGTACTGTGCGTGCGGATTCAAATTTTTCCACTAGACGCGATAGTTGATTTGACAGCACGTTTCTGACGCGCACAAATTGGCCGTAGCGCTCTTAAAGCCTTACCGACTCCAGGTTTCGGTAGTAAATTATAATTTCGACTCGTTGGCGTATATCTTTCCATGAAGAAATGGCAAACCTTACTGAAAAGAAATGTCAAAAGAGCGGGAAAAAATATTCGGTCTACTTTTGTAGCGTTCCTAATGAAAAACCCGTCATGTCTGAGCTTTTCTGCAGGTTACGTTTCTGTACATACATACGAGTATGAATATATGAAAATTGATTTCACTGCCTACTCGCTTGACTCAAATTTTTGGTCCGTCTGCTATAACACATTCCATGGCGAAAAATTCGCAAAACTTTACTAGCGAAGGCAATAAAAAAGGCAAAAACAAAAAGCAAATATGAGAAGGAAAAAATACTTGAGTGGCAGGAGATATGCTAGCAGAAGCTTTTCCTTATGAAAAATTAAAATTGAACATTCGTACATACAACTGTACATATGTACAGTTATTTTAGCATCTCTTACTTCAGCCTTCCTTCCTTCGTTCATCTACCTACGCTCCCTACAAATACTCATAAAACACAAATATTTCTACCGAATTGGGTCAGCATACTCAGGCGACAAAGTTATGATGTAACAAATTGCAGTTTGTCTAGGATAATATTAATTTTAGTGGCAAGAATTCCCAATTTGCTCGACCAATGGCGCCAACGAGCAAATACAAGTAAACTTGTGCGAAATTTGTTGGAGCAAAATACAGATATTCGTTTTCTATTCGTCAGTTCTTTGCTCGCTATGTACGAACTCTGAAGTTCTTCTATAAATACTTACATGTGAAAGTAACAATAAAGTTATCCACTAAAATTTAATATATACCTAAGCATCATTGAAATGGTTTGACAGCTTGCTCTACTATCTCCATATCTCCATTTGATTATGCCTAACGCTTTAATTTATGACAATTGCGTCTTCGATTTGCCTTCTCCTATGTAGCATATAGGTGACAGCTAACATATATGGTATATAATAGTAGAAATATTTGTAGTTAGTTGCTGCTTAGAATTAATGATCCTAGCATAATTTTGTCACATATGTACATATATAGTATTACAAAGTAATTAATCAACTCTTCTTTTCTTTCTTTCCAGTTCAACAAAGTCTAACTCTGCTACAATATTTATAAATGATAGGGTAAGTCCTTTGAGATCTTCAATAATTAGTAGTGTAAATGAGTGGTTTAAGAACCATTTTGTGAAATTATGTGTGATATATAGATCTATCTACAAATGTATATCATATGTACTATAAGTATGTCACTATTATAATCCAGCGACTCATCAAAGAATTACTAAATTAGAGAAGGTTTCTTATCAACTGTTTTAGAATAAAGTCGTCAGATTAAACATCAACTTAACTGTGGGTTCGGCTAGTTCAAGCTGTCGCTTCTCTGCTCACATACCTTCGGGAGAGGCATGGCAGGGAAGTACTTGATGTATGGAAAGACCAAATTTTGCGGCGAAGATTTGTGGAGGAGTCCATTGCCGGAAAATTTCCACCAATTCAAGTTTTAGGCTTCCTGACCATTGCAGCGTTATCCCAGCGAAGTAGCAGTAGAACTACTGCTCCGGCACACAACCTTCTCCGAAGTTGTTAGTATACACACTGGTAGTTTGACAACGATATTAGCCTTGAGTTCGCTGACTGTGCGCGAAATGATGTCTAGACACTCAATCTCTAGCTTCAAGTTATTTTATAATTATGCTGGTTTGGTTGTCTGGCCACAGCGGTATCACAGTAAGCTGTAAGACAGAGTTTGCCAGCCTCAAGTCAAATCGGCAAGCGTTGGTTAACTATCAGCAGCTGCGCAGTCACAATGTCTTTCTGATATAGGGAACTCCGCACTATCAACAAAGAACAACTTTCAATGTTTGTAGTAATTCTAACTGGATCAGAATTCATGCAGTAATATTGAATTTGAGAAGAATCATCTCATTTCTTACTCCTCGCATATTACGATTTTACAGGTCAAGGAAAAAACACCTCGGATCTCATATTTTTAGCCATCCACGTGAAATAGCGGAAATATGTATATTATAAAGTAAAGACCTAAGCAGATTTTTGATAACTTCAGGGCTCACAAAGTACTGTTGATAACAGTCTAAGTGTGTTCCTTCGCTATGCTGAGGGATCGGCCATCAAACCTAACCTAAATGAACCTAAGGTTTTGAGGGATCGCCAGCCTATCTCAGAACATACAACGAGTTGGACCCAAACACCAAATAATTGTTTATAACTACCTTGCCTTCAATTTTAAAAATCGGTAAGGGCTTGTTATCCGTGTGCTGAAATTTTTCTGTTTTTGTGTCAGTTCTTAGAGCTTAATCTTGATATATAAGCACGTATGTCGAAGAAAAGGATGCTAACTCTTCTATATTTTCAGTAGTGCGAGATCTCATGATATCTTAAGTCAACCAACTTGAAAATTCCTTCGGCAGACAAGTTCTAAACAGTTTTTTGTTAAATAATACAAAGTCCGTAAGCGCTGCGATTTATAAGAGCAATGAATGGATAGAAAGAAGTTCCGATTGCTAGAGCTGAAAACTTACATAACCATTTGCTGAAGTCAAGTGAGAGACAGGAAAGTCAGAAAAATTATTGCAGCTGTTTAAGAGTTCTGTGTCAAGTTAGAATGCCTACCAGTGACTAGACATCCTGTTTAATGAGCAAAAACAACTACCTCACCGTGTCTACAAGTCAAAATAAGTCGGGTGAAGCTCAAAAAACTTTTTTAAGTTTTAATTTAATCCATTCCCTCTGTTAAAAAGGGTTAGAAAAATTATGAATCGGTTCTTGTGTGGCGATATCTATACCCATGGAATCAAGTTTTCGTTATGAATTCCGCAATTGGTAACACTGCCTTGTAACAACACCCTTCAAACGAAACTTATTTAGAACTTTCATTTGGTATTTTACACTGTGTGTACAGCGCTTCATTATAATGCGACTTATGCTGGAAGCTCCCCTAGTTTAATAACCACGACTGCCTTGTAGACAGGTCACTTTAATTTGCTAGAAGGTAAATATGGCATACCATTTATTTGTAAGAAGTATTAAATAACCGACGAAAGTTATTTGCTTTGCTACAAACCGCTTCACCCACAAGTTTGGAGCATATTGGGTCTGCGGATGATATGTGAAACCACCCCCAAAGTGGAGGACAAACATATTTACGGCAGACAACATATTTAATTTTCGGCTTAGCCTCCGTAAAAATATTTCCGTGCGCACCCCAAACGGTCACATGAGACCAGTTAACCATATTTGTACGCGTCTTTTGGCTTCTCCACCTCCTCCTCTCATATAGACTTACGCATGTAACGAAACAAAATTGCTCGCATTGGCACGCAAAGCGCCAACATTTCGAAAATTGTTGAATTCCACAAAACAAGGTTTTCGGAAACATGAGCAGCGTGTAGCGTAATGCAATATTAACCCTTGGTTATGCTGCTTAACTCCCGTACCTATTTGTATTTGTTGTATTTGTAATATGAGGTTGGCGGCTACTTTGAATGGGTAGTTTCTAGCGCCATTTTATGCTTGGATTTATGAGCTTGCGTGTCTCGCGTATTTATATTTACTTGCCTTAAATGTCATTGAAGCCCTTCGCCGTCTGGGTCGCTATTGATTTTTCTCTTACTACAATTTTTGTGGAGCAAATTGCATGCGAATTTTTATATTTGCTTTAAAAGCAGACTAGAAGAACGGTTTTCGTGCTTCTTGCGGATATTTTAGGTAAAAATGTAAGAAATATAAGGTGAAAGATGTTTAATGTTGTTGCGGCTGTTCAAGTTCTCATACTGATGGAATAGCTGCAGTCTGAAACAAAGGTGGGTCTAGTTTACTCAGGTTAGGACAATATCTGGGCAAATTTAGAGTCTCTAGGAATACCTCGGACAACATTAATTTTAGAAGAGCCAAATAAAAACAGGAACGGACAGGTCCAAAATCTTCTGGCCAACCAACCAAATCAAACATCAGGCTAAATGCAAAGTTTCTAGGAATACTTCGCACAGCACAAATTTAAGCTGAGCCAAATAAAATCGGGCATCGAAGGGGGCAAATTCTGTGCAAACGATTGTGGGCTACGAATTAACCTGCACGATGCTGAGCTACAGTAGGAGCTACCGAACCTCTTTAAAATTATTTAATAGTCTTTGATTTTTTGTCCTCCAAGTGTTTGGCTAGGCTTCTGGATAAGTCAGTCCGAATGATTGCGTATCTAGCGGCTTTACTGAAGCCTGTGATTTAGCATGTCAGTTTCAAGGTGGGCGATGTGGTATCTAGCGGTTTTACTGAAGCCTGTGATCCATCGTGTCAGTTTCAATTAATACATCTTCAGTTTACCTGCTGTACTCACGTGGTTTTTTAACTTCCTGCATTAAAAATGTAAAAACTCGCAATACGTCCAAGATCTGGCGCATTTCATGAGAAGATGATATGATAATTACATATGTACATCTAGTTTTAGAGAATAGTAAGAGTGTGCGCATGACATAAGTTTCGAAAGGTCCTAGGTCAAAGTTAATACAAACTGTTCTTTATTAGCCGAAATGATGTCGCATATGCCTCGTATTACCAACTTTGAGCTGTGCAGCTCCTCCTCCTTAATATAAAAACACTTTTTAATCCCTTCAATAGAGCTTCTAAGCAATTACCCAACAAACTTCGACTCAGCTGACATCAATACCAAGAATCTGTTTGTATCAATTAACGCGATAGCCATTATCTGTAAGGACAGTGAGCCCGTTACCTCAACTGGAAGCATACTGCAATTATACATGTCTTCCATCGTTGGATCTTCTGCACTTCGGAGTCCAGAAACTGGCATAGTGTAAAGTTTTAACGTTCCAAAGACGTCTCTCTCATTCTGAAAACTACTGATTCCATCGAGCTGCCTTTACAGTATTTCACTTTTCTCGTATATAAGATGGTCCAAATTTAATACTTTCAGCGCAGTAATCCTATAGCGGATTTCATTATAGAATCCGCTGTTGTTATTGTTGTAACCGCAGAATCGACAGTCCTTGACCGTATAAAAAGTCCGAGTCCGTTACGGTTACGTAGACCCGACTGCCAAGTGAACGGCTGTAGAGTAACTAGTAGGAGATGATCTGATGATAAAGATCGAGTTTTTATTGAATCTACCTCCCGTGTGTTTTGTCTGTATGCACTTCTGCAGTAGTTTTTTTTTTTATATATAAGGTATCTTTAGAATCCGTACCTCTACTGCAGAGGTATCTAGTCTGCACAGTTGTCGCGTACTTGTTTCCATTATATGCTTACGTTGGCTTTTTTTTAGTAAATATTCCTCCCATCTTTCGCTAAACTTTATTAGTTCGCCTAGTGATTGGGGGCCTATTGGGTTCACTTTGCTTCCATCTTTCCTAATTGTTATGTTTTAGCTGGGTGTATAAGAATATGTATAGCAGAAGCTATAATCTTTATACATATATATAAATCTTCTGACCGTGTGTTTGTAATTGAACTGCTCCTAAACGGCTGGACCGATTTTGATGAAATTTTTTGTGTGTGTTTAAGGAGATTCGAGGATGGTTTAGATTCACAATTTGGTCCACTGGAAAATGTTTTTTTAAATTAATTTTTCATTTGTAATGAATTGCTAATTTTGGAATGTTTGACCGATAGATTGCGCTACCATCGCAGTATCCAATATTCAAACCTTAAATTGGCGTAAACGTGCAATAAATAAAACGATGCAAAAGTAAAAGGCGACATTTGTAGACAAGTTTTCATAAAGTGGACAAAGTTGTTCGTTCTTAAGTAATAAATTGGGTGATTCAATACATCTATGGGTAGCTACTTATACATATCTATATATGTATAAAAAAGAAAGTTGTGTTAGTTGCAGCATTTATAACTCAAGAACGGCTAACCGATTTGGCTGAAAATTGGTGGAGAAGTAGCTTAGAACCAGGGTAAGGACATAGGATACCTTTTATCTCTTTATGTCAAAATTTAATACAACTCATAAATACAAAAATTATATTTCAAATAATAAACATTTGTTCAAAATTCATGTTTGTAGGAATCATTTGAATATATGCGTACAATTATAAACAGATTCTTCCCCAAAAATAATACTATTGCTAAGTATTTGGAATAGTAGAAAGGAACTACAACCAAATACGCAGTAAAATAGATTATAACTGGCTCAGTAATCAGTCGTTGAGTATGTATTATACCACGTGCATCCCAAAAGACTGATGTTATAACCTTTTCAGCCGACTTTTTCGTCTTTCCACGCCTGAGAACCGGTTCAGCATGTGCAGTCCACTAGAATGACAGTCGATTGGACTTCAGTGGGAAATGATGGAGTTATGTTTCTATTGTCACACACCGACGCAAAAATTCGGTTTTATTACGATTAAAGAGCACTCAAACACTTCTCAGAATCAGTTATTCGTTGTTTTTGTTGGATTATGAACTTGCGAGGCACCCACTTTGCACAGAGCTTTCGCCTCTTTAAGCTTAGCAAATATCTTTTCATCGGTGGATTTCCCTGAGCCCAAATTCAACAGTATTTTCCCCCAAAAAGCAATGCTTTATTAACACTCGAAATGCCTTATGATCCATTTTTTTTAAAAACTAACACAAGTTGCTTGATAAAAATGCAATATCTCATTAACTAATAGTTATAATCCAACTAATAGAAATCATATAGATAGTAGTAGTAGTATTATCTATGTATCAGCCACAGTGAAGCGTGGACGGGTCCTCTAGTTATTTATATTTGTTTATATATATATTCATTACCACAAACAGTTACAGCTTCCTTTCGGCTTTCAAAATACAATCCATTCGGTCGCTTGCACAAAGAAATTAACTTCAAATGAAGTGAAGTTGGCTGCGTCAAAGCTGTCATTCGATTGCTCTGCTTTATCTCTCATTATTGGGGCGGCTTTCTTTCTATTTCGCTTGCTTGCTGACTTTGTGATTTTACACCCCAAATCACAAGGAAACAATTGGAATACGAATTGGCGGCAAAATAGGACGCAAAGCGGCGTCTTTAAGTCTAGATGTGTGGGCTATACGGCAGACAAGATGGCTGCTGCTGAGTTGTGGCGTTTTGCTGGACACAGAAAAGAAGCAGGAAAAATATATGATTGTGTGAAAATATATATGGAAACTTCTTCATATAGTATATGTGTGGTTGTATGTATGTGTGTATGTATATACATACTAATGTATCGGGCTTGTACTTGCATGAAAAAATTCATTGCATGCACTCAAATGTGATTGTAGCTGTTATTTGGCGCCGTAAACAACTGTGTGCTCTATTTAACGACAAAAAATTAGTATTAGTAAAATAAACATATTTGCTCTTCATTTACCAACGCCTAAATGCATGCAACAAATTTTACTTATTGCCGTCAACATAACAGTATATCTCGCAGCCTTAAAGTATGCGGTTCATTGGTAATGTTGCTAACATCTAGTGCTCTAACACTAGCGGTAACGAACGTTAGCATATACAAATTAGCAATTACATACATGTATATTTTTTTCAATTTTATTAATAAAATATTAAAGTTTTGAATTTATTTAGGCATTAATGTAATATTTTAAGTTTGCTAGCTTATAAAATTTTAAAATTATTTCAACATTGGTTTTGAATTCAAAAATCAATTTCAATAAAAAAATTTGTATAGAAAATCATGCATTAAAAATTTTAATTCACAAAGAGTCTATACAAAAATATATGGAGATTGCAATAAGTGTTTCAACATTTTTTGGTATTTAATTCTATTTTTATTTTAATCGAAAAAAATTAATTAATTTGTATTAACATTTTTTAATAAGAATTATTATTTTTTCTTATAAAGTATTCACATATTTTTTAAATTTTTTTTTAATTATTATGAATTATTTTTTTTTATTTTTTTTTTATTTTAATTTTTTTTTATAGGTTAGGGTTAGGTTAGGTTAGATGGCGGATATAGAGAGATCCCACGTGGACTGTATATGCAGTCCTTTGTGAAGCCTTAGAAAAGAAAAATTCCTATGTTCCAACTTATAACTTGGCTTAGTGGCCAATAAAAATTCACATTCTTTTAATTTCCATTCCCGCCAGTTCGGTGCGATGTCTGAATATACATATGTATGCGCGCCCAAGTGTTTAAGCCTTGACATCCCAAACGCGGGACAGTCGAGAAGGAAGTGTTGAGATGCTGCCACCTCGTTATCTTTATGGACTTCATGGACTCCTGACATCCCAAACGCGGGACAGTCAAGAAGGAAGTGCTGAGATGCTGCCACCTCGTTATCTTTATGGACTTCATGGACTCAAATAGGGCAATGGCCATTTAAAAACCACACAACTAGAGAGAGACTAGCCTTACTGTTTGCCATGCGATCGCTCTTGGGCCAAAATGATTTTGCGACAGCGCATGTACCGTTGGTGGCCCAGCAGTGGCCAAGCTATCGCGAAGCCCAAATATCTAGTAACAGAACACAGGAGGATACAGGAGCACCAACCCTCTTCCATTCTACTGATAGCGGTTCTAGGGTGTCTTTGCTTGCCAGATCATCAGTTTTGCTAGCACCGCTACCAATCTTATCTCAAAGACTCTCGATGCTATTGATAGCGAGGTTAGGCACACCTTAACCAACCCTGAACGCACTGTTAATGAGCTCAAGACTAGTACCGCTGCTCTGCTAAGAGAATGGTTACTTCTCTGGAGGCGGCTGCTTCCGGAGCAGTAAATCTATTGCTATCTTAACGGCTGCAACCTTGGCTTGGAAAACACTGCAATAGTCAGGAACTCTGAAGCTGATGTTGTTAGAGTGCAAACCCTTCCACCAACTTTTCACCCAAGCTTTGACCCATACGTAAAGCAGTTCACTGTCCCTCTCCTTCAACGGTTTCTTTCCACCGATAACTCTCTCGCCGGTATATGCGGAGAGAAGGAGCCGTCAGAGTTCGGTTTGGCGACTCCATGATCGAAGTGACCACAATTACGAAGTCTGCCACTACTCATTACCACGTTTGTCATACAGACATACATACATACATCATACAACTTAAAACTGTTCCTTAAACACCATTTTTGAGACATGATGAATACAGTAGAGGCTCGCTAATCCGGATCAATTAAACTCGGCCCCTATCCGGAATATAAGCAAATTCGGATTACCAAAGACACATCAGAACTATGTAGTATGAAAAAATATTTATAAATTTCTGTTTGTTTATTATAACAAATAATACACATGTTCCAAAAAAACAAAAAAACTTAAACCAATAAAGCATAAAAGCGAATGTAGTGAATAATAAACATGTGATCCGGATTAGAGAATACGGATAGAGCATGTCGGTCCGGAATACAAGGGACATAATAGAAATTTTGAGTTTTTTAACCCTGTCCGGATTACAGTGGAATCCGGATTAGGCCATGTCCGAATTAGCGGGCCTCTACTGTATTTAACTTTGTTTGTTTGGAACTTGACCGCAATCTTGCAAGTTTGCTTACATGATTTTGTTTGTTTTAATAATTAAAAATCGATTAAGTGGATTTTAAGTAGTTCTCTGGTGTACACTTTTGCAACAATGTTGCAATATTTATAAAAGAAATAGAAATTTTCCGCTTAATGAAGAGCAATTCACTTATCGAGCGAAGAATTTTCACACACAATTACTTTAAGACACGCAATATAGCCATTTACATACATACCGCCGGATTTAATTAACTGTTAAAGCACACATATTACAGTCAGTAACTGCGCCGCAGCTGCTTTACGCATCAACAACAACAAATTTAGCGTCGGACACGCTCTGAAAGTCAACAAATTGCTGGCTTCTGCAGAAGTTATGACCCGCAAACAAACACGAATTTCATCCATATTTTGGCAGATAACAAATGACAAACGAAAACAGCGACGAAAAATAACAAAAACAACCAGCAGAATGTGCGAAACACAAACAAATAATTAACAAAAACAATATGCCACATTTAAGTAATACAATAAGTGGACAATTTGCATACAAATTTGTTTAATTAAAGTGGCGTTTTTATCTTTCGGCCGCCTTCTCCGCCAGAATTCAGTCAAAACAGATAACAAAGCATGCCATAACACGCGCTGTAATTAAGGCAAATGCGCAAAAACTACAACAACAATATGAAATTGTAACTTTATAAATGAGGGAGCTGAGAAATTTTGCGTGTTGCGCAAGCCGAAAATCGCCGAAACCGTAGCGGGGCGGCTTTCTATGGGCGCGACGACTCTCTGTCTGGCGTCAAGAAATTAGTTTTTAAATGCTTAATCACGTGGTTATGCAAAATTTGTAAACACGAAAATTCACGCATTCGCTGTCTATTGTCCACACAATTGCTTTGACAATTCGGGGTGGGAAATTTGCGCCCACAAATTGCGAAATTTTTGGGGATCGTAGTAAATTGCTGGCGGCAAAGAAAACCTGCTGCGTAGTTTGATACGATATGCGTAATATTTGTGCGTTTTTGTGATGTAATATGTTGGCGGTAATGACAAATGCAATTTATTTCATAATTGCAGCTAATTGTGTCAGTGTTTTTAACCTAAAAAAGGGAGTTTGGAGTTTAAGTACCGTTATAGTGTTTAAATAATTATATAAAAATAAATTTTCATAAATAATTGTATGGCAGCATGGCAAATATTACAAGCTAAATTATTATTTTTCAACGCAACGAAATTGTGTTACGCAACGAAATTCTGTCACACACAAAATAGTGAATGCAGACAAGTTTTAATTTTTTTTAACTACTTCATTTAATACTCATTTGCGCGAAAAGAAAAAAGCAAGGTTGCCACCAGTTTAAAATTTATAAAATAAAAAATTAAGATTAAAAAAATTGTGTAAATTTTAACAAATAATTGCGTGGCGGTATAAAAAATAATAACAGCTAAAATTAATAATTTTTTAGTGTTGCCACCTTTTTAAAAATTAATAAAATAGTTGAATGCAGGATTAAATACATAAATAGAATTAAAGAGGTGCAAAAAAGCTAGAACTTGAAAGCATTTTTTTCAACGCGTTGCCACCTTTTCTGAAATATGATATTATTTAACAAATTTATTAGGGTAAAGAAATTGTTACAATATGGCATCATACGGAGGAGATTTATGAACGCCACAGTTGTTAACATTTTTTGAGACGAGTTACCACCTTTTGAAGTTTTAAAAAATTAAAATTCTCATTATTCACTTTGTAAAAGATTTGATTATATTTGTCAAACGAGTTGCCACCAATAAAAAATAAAATTGAAGTCAGACTTGTAAAAAAAATGTTTAATGGCAATGTGTGTATAAGTCGATTTATAAAATCCTGAAATATTTTAAGTGGTGTGCTGCCACCTTTTACACAAATACTAATTCCATAAAATTGCTAACATTAGTCAAACTGGTTGCCATCTTTAATTAAAATTTATCGAAGCCAGAATACAAAAATAAATAAATATGTATAAGAGTTACCACCTTAATTGAAATTAAATATATTATTGCAATACGAGAACGATTTATAAAAGTTTATTTTAGATAGAGTGCTGCCACCTTAACAAAAATATTAATTTTACATAATTTTTGAAAGAAAGGAATTAATATAATGTGATTAAAAAATTAATTCGTATTAAGAAAAATGTATGTCTGAGACATTTCAAGGGTTGCCACCTGCTGCATAAATCTAATTCAGTATGCAATATTTTTAAAGTAAACGAAGTAATATAATAATTAGTATATTAGAAAAGTTTATACAGAAAATATTTGTAAGAGTTGCCACCTGCTTGAAAATAATATTTACTTGATATGAGAATTTATTATTATTGCAATATGAGTTCGATGTTTGTCAAAGACAATTTCAAGAGTTGTCACCTGCTGGATAAATCTAATTCAGCTGTAATACCATGTTCAGACCGACACTTAATCACACGATTTCGGCTGTTGAATGGATTATCCCACTAATCTTAAAAATGTATCAAGATTTCGCCATACAAAAATGACAGTTCCAAATCACTTCATTGAAATGATTTGAAACTGATCCACGCTAAATCTCTCTGTGCGACTCTGATTTTGCGCAATCTACTTGTCAGCACTGGAAATCTGTTACATTATCACAGCTGATTTAGACACTACAAAGGGAAAAAAATGTAAACAAACAAATTTTTTTAAAGCAATGAATCTAATTTCATCTGAAAATCGACTTAACAAATGAAAAAAATGCATCCATTATTTCTATTATATGGAAAATATTAAAAAAAGCCGTCTTTTTATTTCAAAATACTATATGACAATCTTTTCTTTTGATAAATATTAAGCGATGTGAATTCTTGAATGACAATAACAGCTGTTTTTTGATCTTTCTAACGGCAGTGAGAACAATGTTGGGTTATGAAATGCTTAAATATAATCTAATCTTTTAAATTTTCGGTCTGAACATGATATAAAATGAAATATTAGAACGCTTGCGGCATTAAAAATGCTAAAGTGAAGGGAGAAGTGTGTCCACCTGTTTGTAAAATATCCCTTATGCTTATTTTTTCCCTTTTTATCCACAATTTTCATTATCTTATTCACCCAATAACTTTATCTACACCACCACTATTTATTTATTACTAGCAATTTGTTATGCATTCGTTTCAATTTTTATTGCTACGTGCTGTTATTTGCCCAAAGGCTTCCTGAAAACTCACTCAGGCATCCGCGCACAAGTGAATGCTGGGAAAAACACAACAACAACGGCATACAAAGTACAACAAACACTGAAAAATTACCACACAATAACCGATTGACATTTTAGCGGCAGCGTCGGCGGCGACCAACTAATGCCTGCACTCGTATTTCCTATGACATTTCTCTGCTTCCTCCAGCCTCATAACTCGCATATAAAACTGTATGCGGAGATGAATTGAGTAAACTCCAAACTAAATAAGATAAAATAAATTTACTCATATAAATCGCTGGGGAATGACAAGCCACACCAGCAGCACGAATGCCTGCAATCACGTCAGTGCTGCCGAAAGTTTGGCTTTTGCTGTGAATTACTTAATTCATTGTGGCTTTTAGCAATTTCTTCATTAGCGTAGAGTTTTAGGTTAGTGGGTATATGAAGTAAATATTGTATCGAAAAGGTTGTGTGGTGAAATTTTGTACGTTTAGGAAGAAATCAAGTGAACAAACAAAAAATTTTTTTTGGCCCGTAAAATTAAAAAAAAAATATTTTAGCAACTGTCGTGTAATTTTAAAATGTGAATGAACATTTTTTCTAAGTTTCTCTTCATTTACTTATTTTATCGTTAATCTCAAAAATTGTATAGAAAAAAAAAAAAATGAGAGAGAGGACTTTACTTGTCAATTGCCTACTCAGTGCGAAGTAGCACCTGTTGGCAAGAGTAATTCTGCTTTGGATTTCGAGACTGACATTGTTGTTGGTGTTAATACTGGTTCCAAGATAGATGAAATTATCTAGGTACTATTTAGAAGTTATGACTGTCAACATTGGCGTCGGAGTCAAGTCACAAATGTGACCACTGTTTATTTGATGACAGGAGATATTACTTCTTGTTCACTACCAGATCCATTTGGTTCGCTTTCTTATCCATTCTGAAGGAACAAGAACTAACTGCGCGGTTGTCGAGGCCAATGATATCGATGTTATCGGCGTACACCAGTAGTTGTACACTCTTATAGAAGATAGTACCTTCCCTATTTAGTTCTGCATTTCGAATTATTTCTCAAAGAGCAGATTGAAGAAGTCGCACGAAAGAACCTTGTTGAAACCTCGTTTGATATCGAACGGCTCGGAGAGGTGCTTTCCGATCCTGACGGATATTGATATTGCTCAACGTGCATTAAATAATTTAGAAAAAAAAAAGAAATAATTAAAAAACAATTTTTTAATAAATAATTTAAAAGAAGTTTATTTAATTTTTTAATATTATTATTTGTGATTTTTCATTTAAAATATTTTTTTTTAATCTTTTCTTCATTTTAAATTTTAATTTAACGAAAAATTTTAAAGTTTTTGAAACTAAAAGTTGGATTATTAAAAAAAAATAAAATTTCAGTTTTTATTTTTATGATTATAAGCGAAATGTAAAATAATAATAATAATTTTTTTTTTTTATTTTTTTACTTTTGATTAATTCTGTAAATAATGTAAACTCACTTATTAAGATCAGTTAAATATATAAAATGCAATTTTGCCACTCTAAACTCTTAATAATTAATTAAAAAATTTACGCAGATTTAAATTTTTCAATATTTCTGTCTCCAGTTTTCGCTTAAAGTTTCATTTTTCCTTTTCCAAGAATTCGTTTTGACTTACCAGATTTCTAATTCCAACCATAAGCTGCATTTTCATAGCAAATATTTTATTAATTTCAGTCATAAATGCAGCGTGTGAGTGGGCACTAAATATAAATGCGACCTTGCACCATCCGTTCGTAATTTATAATATATCATACTTCAAGCTGACATTTGAACTTGACTTTTAAATGTAAGCAACATGCTATCTGCCGATAGCAAGAGAGAGAGCAAAAAAAAAAATCAGTTAAACGAAATTTGAAAACATAGAAATTAAAAAAAAAATTTAAAATTACGAAAAAAATATTTTTTCGAATCGAAAAAGCAATAAAGAAATCACAAATAGGGAAGGGCTAAGTTCGGGTGCAACCGAATATTTTATACTCTTGCAACTTGCAAAAATCAAAGCCAGGGAAATACTTTAAGGTGTAAAACCAATTATATAGAGTAAAGTCAGGCGGATGTTCGAGAATCCTGATGTTAGTTATATGGGGGCTGGGCCAAGTTTTTGCTCAAATTTAACTATTTTTGGCACAAAGATGCACTGTTATGTGTAAAACACGCTCTCTTATTGCCACTGAGATAACTCACATATTGGCCGATATACATATGTATGTGGTACAAAGTCACCCCTAAACTTCGACATTTTTTTATTAGGTGTATGGAGGCTAAGGGAAGTATTGGACCGATTCAACCCGTTTTTGACATACAGATATTTGTACCACTATAAGAAAAGGTTTATCCCTTTATTTCAGTTATATATATCACACATTGACCGACATTTTCGATCAAAAGTCAACTATAAATACCGGGGTCTATATATTCGGTACCTATGTGAACGTTTTATTAAAAAAAAACTTTTGTAGTTTTAAAATACCATAAGTATCAAGTAAGGAAGGACTAAGTTCGGGTGTCACCGAACATTTTATACTCTCGCATGATAAAGTGATAATCGAGATTTCATTATCCGTCATTTACATATTTTTCAAATACCGTATTTGTGTAAAGTTTTATTCCGCTATCATCATTGGTTCCTAATGTATGTATATATTATACAAAGAAGGCATCAGATGGAATTCAAAATAGCGTTATATTGGAAGAAGGCGTGGTTGTGAACCGATTTCACCCATATTTCGTACATACATGTCATTAGGGTGTCAGGAAAATATTATATACCGAATTTCATTGAAATCGGTCTAGTAGTTCCTGAGATATGGTTTTTGGTCCATAAGTGGGCGATGCCACGCCCATTTTCAATTTTTAAAAAAAAGCATGGTTGCAGCTTCCTTTTGCCATTTCTTCCGTTTGCCATTTCTTCCGTTTGCCATTTCTTCCGTAAAATTTAATGTTTCTGACGTTTTTGGTTAGTCGGCTAACGCACTTTTAGGGATTTTCAACATAACCTTTGTATGGGAGGTGGGCGTGGTTATTATCCGATTTCTTCCATTTTTGAACTGTATATGGAAATGCCTGAAGAAAACGACTCTGTAGAGTTTGGTTGACATAGCTATAGTAGTTTCCGAGATACGTACAAAAAACTTAGTAGGGGGCGGGGCCACGCCCACTTTTCCAAAAAAATTGCGTCCAAATATGCCCGCCCTAATGCGATCCTTTGTGCCAAATTTCACTTTAATATCTTTATTTATGGCTTAGTTATGACACTTTATAGGTTTTCGGTTTCCGCCATTTTGTGGGCGTGGCAGTGGGCCAATTTTGCCCATCTTCGAACTTAACCTTCTTATGGAGCCAAGAAATACGTGTACCAAGTTTCATCATCATATCCCAATTTTTACTCAAGTTACAGCTTGCACGGACGGACAGACGGACGGACGGACGGACAGACAGACGAACGGACGGACAGACAGACATCCGGATTTCGACTCTACTCGTCACCCTGATCACTTTGGTGTATATAACCCTATATCTGACTCTTTTAGTTTTAGGACTTACAAACAACCGTTATGTGAACAAAACTATGTATAATACTCTCCTTAGCAACTTTGTTGCGAGAGTAAAAATATAAATTATACAACTAAAAAGTTAATCTAAAAATAATTAAAAAGATAATATAATAAAAATTAAAAAAAAATCAATATTTGTGAAAAAATATAGAACCAGTGCAATCATAATTAAATAATTTAAATTAATCTTATAAAACTTAAAATATTATAGACATGAATAGATATAAAAATATGTTTTGAGAATGACTATATAAAAATATTAAACTATAAAATATAAAAAATTTTAATAATGACAATAAATATGGCATTCCTAAAAAAACTAAAACAATTACTTAATAAGCTAGCTGCCTTAGTAAAAATTTACAAGAAAGTAAATATAGCAAAGACTAAAAAAATTATAATAAAAGTAAAAAGCAACACATTTAGAAAAAAATATTAAACCGAATTAGAAAATATATGCATAAAATTAATATGAAAATATATAAAAAAAAATATTGAAAAATATAAAGAAATATACATATATAGTATATGTGTGCATTTACAATATTAAAAAAATATAAATAAGTAAGTATAAAAAAAAATTCTCCGAGAAAAGCTGGTGGTAAAACTAAAAATAATAATAAGAAATATAGTAAACACTATTTAACAATTAAAAAATATTGCAAAAAATTTAATTAAAAATGTAAAATAAAATTATTTTAAAGAAAAATAAATATGTGTATAACAAAATTCATATAAAATATATCCAAGTTTGAAAACGGTCTAAAAAATTTATAATTATACCTAAAAAAAATAATTAATAAGATGATTTAGTAAAATGTTAACTCCACACGCAAACCCCACGCAATAAACTCATTAACTCAAAGCAAGCATATACATACATACATACA
Organism: Bactrocera tryoni; assembly: GCF_016617805.1. Classification (NCBI taxonomy): domain Eukaryota; kingdom Metazoa; phylum Arthropoda; class Insecta; order Diptera; family Tephritidae; genus Bactrocera; species Bactrocera tryoni. Next base: position 67,240,755 of record NC_052502.1, on the reverse strand, counting down.
TATGTACATACATATATCTATACATATAACATTTAATAATAACAATATTTTTCATATGCGCACATTTTTCAAAAATTATGAAACTGGAGTCAAAAGCAAAATCCAGTAAAATAAATGACCACAAGCATTCATAAATTCCACCTAACCATAATGGTTTCTACCAAAAATGTGTAACAATTAATAAACTTAACGATTTGGCGCTACTCATTTAACTGTTTATCAACAGAAGAAACAGAAGAAACAGAAGAAATGTGTAAAGACCAAGTGAGTGACGCTGCGAGCCGACGCAAATCACTCAATTTGCGTTACGCGAAGCGACAATGCGAAAAAATCGTGTCAGTGAGCCGACAGCAAGCGAGCCGACCAGTCAGTGGTGATTTCGAAATGAGTGGGCGGGTATGCGGCAGCGAAATCGATAGCTCTTATGAACACAAAGCGCCGACGCTGAACGCGAAAAAGCGCCAAATGCTAAACACAAACAAACACTGAATACCGCAAGCGACGCAAAGAAAAAAAAGCAAGCAAAAAAAAAAAAAAACAATTAAGGAAAAAAAATGAAAAAAAGATTAAGAAAAAAATACATACATATATAAATGATTAAAAAAACAGCAAATACTACACGGAAAGCAAAAACAATTGCTTGCAACACTTTGTTTGGCTAAAAGTGAGCCATCACTGTTTTGCGCCTCATCGGAATGTTGTCCAACACTGAAATTGCCAATAAAAGTTGCAGCCGGTATTTCTATGAAAATCTTGTTGTTGCCGCGTCTAGTAATTGATGCCACCAACAATTGCAACAACTGCTGTTAAGCGCTTTGCAACATTGTTTCGCAACTTGTTTACGACACGGATTGGCAATTTGGTGTTGTTGCATTTTGTATTTTGCCCAAACGCTTGCTTTTTTTATGTAAAAGCGCAACAAAATGCTGTGTTACTGCATGCAACCCTGTTCAGCGTTGTTAGAATTATGTTATGCTAGGCATGAGCGAGGCATCTTAACGACATTTTGACTGCAAGTGAGCTCGTGCTCCTCCGCTGAAATATGCATGGCTTCTAAGGCGAGTGATTTCACAAGGGAAGTATTGTTTTTTTGTGATTTCGCTTGTATTATGAGAATTAATGTGCCTTTGGAATAGTCCAACAAAATCTTTTGTATTTGCAAATCAGTTCATAATCCGTAAAATGGAAATCAATTACACAGATCCAGCACATAAAATCGTAAATGAAATGCCAGAGTTATTAAGTTAACACAAACAAACTCGGGAAGATGCTTTTATTGAATTGGAATTTTACCTTTTCTTCAAAAAAGCTTTGTCTACCACAAATTTCCTAAGTTAAGTTATGGAGAGGTTATATTGGGCAGATGAAAAGTCCCGGCGCAATAAATGATATTGAGAATGGGGGTAGAGTTGTTATTTCCTAGACATGATATTGCGGAGGCTTATCTACAACTATTTTAGGCATTATAGACATCCAGAATATATCTGCTTTAACCTTTTTCTCAATTTTTTCTGAAAACTTGTGCTATTACTCTCGCACTCATTCACAATTACTACTGCTGGTTTCAAGTCTAATTGATATCGTGTTATGTATAGCCTGAAAGTCTCGAAAAGTTTTTGGTTTTCTAAATGAATATTGGTAGTATATCTGTCTATAAATGTATCGGTAGACCCAAGTAGAGGCACTTTTTTCCAGCGCCTTTTTTGACACGGACGGTTTGGTGTGTTTTATAGGCCCATGGAATAATCGTTCCATATTTCTTCAAAAATGATGCTGGTGTGAACGTAACCGTCATTAGCGACCGCCATCGCGCCATGATAACGCAACAGTTGATGACTGAAATTGAAGCATGTGATCTCGGCGACATTTGGTTTCAACAAGACGGCGCCACTTCCCACACAACGCATCAATCAATAGATTTATTGAGAGAACACTTCGATGAGCAGATAATTTCATGCTTTGGGCCTGGCGATTGGCCACCAAAACCGGGTGATATCACACCTTTAGAATTTTTCCTGTGAAGATATGGTAAATTTTAAAGTCTAAGCGAAAAATTCGGCTTCCATTCATGCCTTGGTGCAAGACATCACGCGTGTCTTTTATCAGTTACCAGTCGAAATGCGCGAAAGTGTCAGCGAAAATTGGACTCAACAGATTGAATATCTGAGACGTAGCGGCGGCCAACATTTGAAAGAGATAATATTCAAAAAAATAAATGAAAAAGTATGTTCTTTAGAATGATAAAAAGCAACTCCCATTAAATTTGGAGCCTCTGTGTTTTTTCTTTAAAAAAGTAGAGAACCTCGAAATGGATTTCCCTAAATTTTTTTCCACACTCTACTCTTACTACCACTATCTAGAAAAAGTCTTTCCAACTGTCAAATGAGTACTTGGTGATATTTTTAATTTCATTTCTCGCTTATTACGCCGCAAGCATTCATTTCTGCACTCTCTTCTCTTCACTTTCGCGGCTCAAATAGCTTCAACTGCCCATTTCCGATTGCGATAAACCAAGACTGCCAACAAAGTGCAGACAATTTGTCACCCACTCGACGGGGCTTTGGCACATAAGTGTTGTTTATTTGAAAACAGAAAAGTAAAATAAAAAATAAAGCAAAAAAGCAAAAAAGTAAAAAAGTGGCATAAAAATTAGACACACTAAACTTAAAATTGGCGGTCGCCATTTGTTGTCTGCAAGAAAGCTAAAAATAATGTAAACAGTGAAATTTCGCCGATAGGTCATAAAATTAGTGGCACCATAAAAATGGCGATAAAAACTTAATTATTGAGCAAATAATTACAAATGAATTGATTAGTTGTATTGTACACGATTTAGCAATGAGGAAATATTGGCGAAAACTTTTGATTAAATTCGCGAATATGGCCTCCTATGTAAATATACCCAGCAAGCCTCATATTGGTTAAATCTCCGGTTAGTTACCGAACAGCGCTACCACAGATTTCTCTCAAAGTCTTATAACATGTTCAGACCGACACTTAATCACACGATTTCGGCTGTTGAATGGATTACCCCACTAATCTTAAAAATTTATCAAGATTTCGCCACACAAAAATGACATTTGAAACTGATCCACGCTAAATCTCTCTGTGCGACTCTGATTTTGCGCAATCTACTTGTCAGCACTCTAAATCTGTTACATTATCACAGCTGATTTAGACACTACAAAGGGAAAAAAATGTAAACAAACAAATTTTTTTAAAGCAATGAATCTAATTTCATCTGAAAATCTACTTAACAAATGAAAAAATGCATCCATTATTTCTATTATATGGAAAATATTAAAAAAACCGTCTTTTTATTTCAAAATACTATATGACAATCTTTGTGCGATGTGAATTCTTGAATGACAATAACAGCTGTTTTTTGATTTTTCTAACGGCAGTGAGAACACTGTTGGGTTATGAAATGCTTAAATATAATCTAATCTTTTAAATTTTCGGTCTGAACATGGTATTAAGTCGCAATTCTAACCGAAACTTTTGTGAGATTGTTCGTCCCTGTCTTACTCAAAGGTTGCTCGTTGTGTACGTGTTAGTTTCCGCGGTAATTCTTTCAATATATTGTAATTTAAGTAGTCGTGAGTGGGTATATAATAGTTCCCAGATATTATTCCAACATCAAACTTGTTCAGAGAGAGAGTGAGAGAGTTATATAAAAAGTCATCTAATGTTATTTCCACAATTTATTTCATATATTCACCGAGAGCGAGAGAAAGAGGAGTGAATGCTCTCGAAGATTGATTCCAATATGAATGTCGTTCAGGATTGATCTCAACGTCATATTCATAGAGATAGTTAGAAAAGGCAGGATGTCGTCAATGATTATTCAAACAACAAATTTTTTTATACAGAGGGATATATGTACTATGTACAGAAGATTGAATTCCGGCACAATTTGCTTAAATTTCATTATTGATTCGATCATTATTTTATTTATGGAGGAACAGCGAGAAATAGAGAAGACTCGGGAGCTGCAAATGAATTGAATTGCAGCTTCTCGACGTCGAACCTTCTTGTGTTTGTTGAGGTGCTTTTTTATCTGCAAAGAGGCGAGCGCGTATCGTGTCTGCACCAAGAAACTGGTTCTAGTCAATGCTAGGACTTCGGTGCGTACCCGCCTTAAACACTAGAGAACTGTTTTCCAGATCGACCACAATATGCTCAATCTGATTCGTGGCTTTTCGAACCGGATATAGCCAGATCCTATGCAGTTAACAGTATTTCGGGCTCCAGCTAAGTCGATCAGCCTCAACCCATTTGGGAATGTTTCATCATGGAGGCTGAATTTACCGATTGGCGTTAAAGTCGTCAAGCACGATTTTGACATCGTGGCGGAGACAGTTTTAATAGGTGCGCTCCAAGGGTTCATAGAATACGCCTTTGGTCACATCGTCCCTCTTTTTCGTCGGGGCGTGGGCGCAAACGGTGTGAATACCAGGACTCTGTGACGGAGTCTCTCTCTGCTTTATACGGCCACTATAGAAAATAGCACAGTAATCTACTCATCTCAGTCCTCTTGTCATCAAAAAGGGGTCCTGCCGGTGTTTTTCACCCGTTGGATCCCAAACCCAGCGCATAACCCTGCGATGGATGTTTCGCCTTCTCATTATAGCTCGCCTTCAAATGGATATTTGTTGGCTATCCAGAGAATACTTGGTCTAATACCGGAAGCCGTGAGCTGCTTGAGCCATATATAAAAGAATCGTTGCTGTCCACTCCCAAGTGAATTTCGCTCAGAGAACTTTTCTCACTTGCGTGAACTTCTATACAGGGCTCCATCCTCATTGTAGTATATCTCTATCTTTATCTTCATTATTTTTGTTATTCCTAACTCTTTATTTATCTTTCCCTTCATCTTTATCTTGTTCAGCATTATTCAATTAACGATCGCCTTATTTTTTTCAAGTCCCTTTACATTTTTCTAGCGCCTTCATTTAAATTCTTAGCACGGCCATGCATACATATGTACATATGTATGTATGTATATACACACAGCTAACTGTAGGAAAGTTTCGCTTTCTTTCGCCAACCAAATTAAAAATTCTACACGCCAGCACATCTAATGACCTCCGCCAAAGCTTATCTTGAACACTTCATTAGCGGCTGCCAAAGCCGTTGAACTGATTTTAAATTTGCTATTTGGAATTTCATAGTTTACTTTTTTTATTTTTGTGGTGAAATTGCGTATACGTTTAGGTTAGCTGTGTACCTTTATGTTTGTTATCCGTTTTATTTTTGCTTTCACTGTTGTTCTTGTAGTCTTAGCATGTAGCGCGTCTGTCAGCGGCAACGGTGCCGTAAGCCATAATTCCGCAGTTTCACCAAATAAAAAATGCTAATGATACCGTAATCAGCCGAAACAGTAGGAAAGTAGCAAGAAAGTATTTAACGTTTTGGACCGAAGTATTATAGGGAGTGAGGCTACGAGCAAAGAAATTAAAATGTGCACCTAATCGGTTTTATATTGGTATAATTATTAGCGTAACTAATTCGGTTCGTAAAAATCTGCGATTTGCAATTGACATTGTATAGACAGAAGAGGCGGAAAATATTAATATTCAATTGGTATTCTTATAACGCGTTGGAAGGCCGCTTTGTTTTGAAACATGCTTTGGCACGAAGTTTAAGTTTAATACCCTTAAAGACGCTTTAATCTAAAGTCTTTTGTAGAAACCTGTGGTAAGCAACGCAAAGAGATGTCTTTAAAAGAAAAACTGGAGTAAAAGAAGAGTTTCATTCTGATATTACATTCGACGAGCCAGCAAAAACCACTTCAAATAGCACAAAAGCTTAGTTTAAAGGCAGAATAGCGCTACATTTCGAAAGCAGACGATCAATAACCCCTAATTCCGAAGCGTGAATATCTAGCATATGTTTGTGTCATCTTCAGACCGTATTGAGGAAACCTCTATTATACAGTTAGCTACTGCAGTATAGACTTTTGATTCGTTAACATTTCCTGTGCATGGAAGGTATAAGACGATTTTGTGCAAAGCTTGGAACAAACTGATATCTTTGTTAAATGAGATATACAAATATAGAGTCAAATTTTCTTCCGCCAGTTCTGCTGCCGATCCAATGTGTTACTCTTTTCTGAATTTTTACAAAGCGCAGGCTATATTGTGGAGACCTTTATATTCCACTGACCTACTAATAAAGCTACTACATTCAGAAGCTCCGTGTATATCTTTAGAAGTACTATAAAAATTAATGTTTTTTTTTACTTATTTTTCTAGAATCATAACAAATAAACCTGAAGTAAAGTGGCACGGTGAAGTCAATGTATCTACTTAGTTTTTTTCATCATGTGGTTTTCCGGTTGTAACCTCAAATTGCAAGTTTTGTTAAAAAAAGGTTTTTGTTGGTATGTTTTTAGGTTTTCTCCGACTACAAACTAATATATTTTAATTTGTTGACACTTTTTTCGAGAGGAATTTCTTCAGCAGTCTGTGCTAGGTCTAGAAGTTATTTTTAGAACTCGGTCCAGAATTTATTATTCGATGTGATGTTAACTGTTATTATTTGGGGCTAAGATTATTTCGCTCTGTCTATTTCTATCGCAGTTTCAGCAGCAAAACAAGTTCTAGATGTTATTGCTCGATGGGTCTCGGTATAATTTCAGTCAATGAATATTTCACTTTGATTCTCTCTGATATTTTTGTCGGTTTATCAAGGCATGAACTGTATGGAACAACAAACTGTTCCACAGAGCTCTAAGTATCTCCTATTTTTTCGTATTTTGTATAATAACTCCATTAAATCCCATGTGGAACTCACTTACTTGTATTAATGGCATATATAGTAGTTGAGGAATAATTGACCTGTGTTTGAAAGCGTATTGTTAGATTTCGAGGTTTACACGTTTTCTTGCTGCATGAAGCTAAATACCTTTCTGAAAGATCGGCAAACAATCTAATTTGCGATTTGGTGGAATGAACTACAGCTTGAGTTAGGTAAAGAAGTCGGTGATATAGAGACACATTCAGCATCCGACGCATATTGAAAAATGAGCTCAAGGTCAAGTCTTACAAGTTCCACACGGCCCATGATCTCACACCGAAGCAGCAACAAGTAAGACTTGAGACAGCGAAGCAGTTGCTTCGCTTGGCCGAAAGCGGTCAAATTCCGAACATTGTGTTTTCTGACGAAACAATTTTTCCAATTGAGCAATTCGTAAACTCTCAAAACGATAGGGTTTACTTGACCGACCGTTCATACGAGAATCTAAGTCATCGGTTGGCCATCAGGAGGCAGCACCCGCCACAAGTAATGATTTGAGCCGCTGTCACCGCAGATGGGCGCTCTTCAATTGTTTTCATCGAGCCTGGCGTCAAAGTAAATGCGACATATTATCGGAAAAGTATTCTGGAGGCTGCTTTGAAGCTGTGGGCAAACAAACATTTCGGTCGCAAACCATGGACGTTTCAACAAGACTCAGCACCGTCTCACAAAGCGCGAGTGAACCAAGAATGGCTGAAAAACAACGTTCCGAACTTCATTACCATCACACAATGGCTCTCGAATTCACCAGATGCGAATCTAATGGATTATTCTCTCTGGGCCATTTTGGAGAGCAAGGTCCGAAGTAAAAAATACACCAGTCTCGAGATGCTGAAGAAAGCCATTGTCCGTGAGTGCGCCAAAATACCGGCAAGTCACATTCGGGTAGCTTGCGATTCGTTATTTGACCGTCTCAAGGCAATAGTCAAGGCAAAAGGTGGTCATATCGAGCAAAAGTGAATTGGTCCTGAATTTATCATTATTTTCACACACTTTGTACTTTAAAATAAATAAAAATAATTTTCCAAACTGAAGTTATGGCTTTTTTAATTTGTTACACTTCGAGTGCTGGACACTGTAAATTAAAAAAAATTATAATGTTTCACTTTCTTTTATTAAATTTATATTAAATTGCATTGTAGCCGTGTCATTAATTGGCGAAAGAGAAAACTTTAAAATTCACCATGAAAACGTAAAAACATTTAAAAATATATTTGCAAAAATTAAATATTTCTCAGCATAAATAATGCAAATTTTAAGTGAATTAAATTAGTGTTTCTTTATTCGAATATAACAAAAGCGCAGTTAGAAATCGCATTGGTTGGACACACCTTTTTGCATAAATAAATAAGTTTGAATGATTTTACAATGAATCACAGCAAAAGCTCACTTTCGCAGAGTTCATTCCACTTTCGATTACATAAGCTGAGAGATTCAAAACTTAAAACCTTTATTTAATAATACCATAATAATGATAGCGTTTGCAACATTGAATTCATTAATTGGTTTGGATTAAATTTACCAACAGGTGGCAACTTTTTTTTTAAATAACTGCAAGATAAATCTTATTTAAATCGTTTTATTTGGTGCCCGTACTTCACTTAATAAATTAATTAATTGATTTTTTATAGGGTGGCAACGCTCGTTAACAATATTATATTATTTTAAATATCTTTTGAAATATAACTACAAGAAAAATCTTACTTAAATCGTTTATTTTTATACCTTTACTTCAGTTGATGAATTAATTATTTGTTTTAATAGGATGGCAACACTCGCAAAAAAATATTCTTTCTATGCAAAAAAATGAAATTGTGGGCTTTGTTGAACCTCTTTGGAATTTTCACATATCGGTTTATTTTTATTTAATTTTTCAAACAGTTGGCAACCTCTGTCAGGAATTTTTCAAAAAGTTGTCTTAAAACTATTTAAGTTTTTTTACCCAAATTTGAAATGACATGTCTAATATATTCTTATCTATTTACATAATTGCATTGAAACTATTTATAAGGTGGCAACCCGCTAAAAATATATTTGGAAAAATAACTGCAAGAAAATATTTTCTAAATCGTTTAGTTTAATGCACTTTAACTACAAAATTGCAATCATATAATAAATTTTTAAAGGTGGCAATGCTCGTCAAAAATTTTTCTTATATATTAAAAAATGTATTTTAAACTGTGATAGTTGTAGAGCTTCTTTAAAACTTTCGTATATCGATTTAGTATTATTTATTCTTGCAATCAGTTGGCAACCTTTGTCAAAAATGATACAAAAATTTTCTTAAAACCATTTAGGTTTCTTGTTTATATTTGTAAAACCTTAATTTATACTTATCGATTTAATTGAGTTCAAACTATAAGTTAGGTGGCAACTCTAAAAAAAATTGCTTAACTTTAAGCTTCTATGATATCTGTAGCTGAATCCACACAATGCGGTATTCAATTAAATTCAATTAAAATTTTAAACAGGTGGCAACCCCATTAAAATTTTGGTCACAGTCAACCTCTTACACTCTTTTAGCTCCATCTCCTTATTGCATTATTATATTTATTCTATGGAATTAAAATTAATTGAATTTATCAACAGGTGGCAACAATTTAAAAATATTGGCCACTGGCAGCCTCTTACGCTCTTTAGACTCCATCCCCTTTTTGCAATGTTATATTTAAGCTAAGAAATTATATTTAATTAAAACTTTCAACAGGTGGCAACCCTGTAAAAATATTCTACACTGACAGCCTCTTGCATTCTTTTAGCTCCATCCCCATATTGCTATATTATACTAATTCTATGAAATTGAATTTAGTTAAAACATTCAACAGATGGCAACCCTATAAAAATATTGGTCAGCCTCTTACACTATTTTAGCTCCATCCCTTTAACGCAATGCTATATTCAACATATAAAATTAACATTAATTGAAATTCTCAACAGATGGCAACCCTATAAAAGTATTGGCCACTGTCAACCGCTTTCGGTCTTTCAGCTCCATCCCCTTATTGCAATATTGTATTTATTCCATGAAATTAAACTAATAAAATTGTAAAACAGGGGTAACCCTCTAAAAATAAATTGTCAACTGTGCGCTTTCTTAAATTGCTACGGGTTATGGTGATCCTTTATCTATTTTAAATTTTTCAAAAGTTGACTATTTTTTGCAATTTAAAATTGCCAAAAGTATTTTTATGTATTTTTCATCTGTAAGGCAAAGGTAATTCTAAAGACTGTCGGCGATGCCGTTAGACGCTCAAAAGAGCGTGATCAGTATGTTGGTATGGCAACTGTATCCTATAGTGTATCCTGGCGAGGCGAACTTTATATAACTTGTTCAGGGTATAAAAATCACCGAAATGATATTGAGTAACTATAAAATTAAATTTATAGAGACAGATTTGGGGCCTCAAGCGCATAAAGCGATTGCGAAAGCGCTGCACAAAGGGGGGAGCGCACAATCTCGGAAAGGTATTACGTCACTTATTAATGAAAATGAAAACAAAGTTTGTAAAATAGTGATTCGAATTGCCTACGCAGCCAACGTCAGAATTTGCATTAAATATTGTTTACGGAATCAATTTACTGCTGCGGATACGTTGAGGATGGAGCAGAAAGCCTTTGGTGATGAGGCTATGTCTAAAAAAAATGTTTACAAGTGGTATAGTGAGTTCCAAGCCGGCCGTGAGCGTGTCGAAGACGATGAGCGTCCAGGGCGACCATCAACCTCAACCGACGAAGCTCACGTTCAACAAATCAAAGATTTGGTATTGAAAACCCGTCGATTAACAATTAGAGACCTTGCTGATGAAGTTGGCATATCGAAAGGCTCAGCCAATACCATTTTGAAGGATGTTTTGGGCCTCAAGCTTGTCAAATCTCGACTGGTACCGAAAACATTGAATTTTTTGGAAAAAAGGCGTTGCGTTGAAGTGTGTGAAACGATGCTTTGCGACTACCAGGGTGGCATGAAACGCATTATAACTGGCGATGAGACTTGGATCTATGCTTACGACCCCGAAACAACCGATTAATCGAGCGAATATCGTGCCAAAAGAGAGCCGAGACCAAAAAAATCCAAAGTCGCTCAAAAATCTAGGTCATGTTTTCTTCGATTATCGTGGTGTTGTGCATTATGAATTCCTTCCAACCGGTCAAACAGTCAACAAGGAATATTATTTGAACGTTAAGCGTCATTTGCGTAACGCTATCCGCCTAAAAAGGTCGGAATTGTGTAAAGGCAATTCTTGGTTTTTACACCACGATAATGCACCATCCCATACTGCCCTCGTAATTCGTGATCATTTCGCCAAAAACTCAACCCATATCGTTCCGCAACCACCGTATTCACCTGATCTGGCGCCGTGCGATTTCTGGCTGTTCACCAAGCTCAAAAGACCGCTCCGGGGACACCGTTTTTATACGATAGAGGAGATTCAAGCCGCAGCGAAGACGGAACTGGACCATCCCGGAAAGTGACTACAACCAGTGTTTCGAAGATTGGAAAATCCGTTGGCATAAGTGCATTGCATCGGGAGGGGATTACTCTGAAGGGGATGCAATTGATTTTGAAGAATAAATAAAGAATTTTCAAAATAAATACAATGTCATCTTATTTTTTGGGCACAGTGCTGAACAAAAATATGTGAGCGATGGCTTCCTGTGATGTTAAATCTACGAATTTAAATTAGATCCAACTAGCTAGGTTTCTATACAAAACTGTGAACCATGTGGTTTAGAAAATGTGAACTGGTATTCGCAAAAATATCCGAGTATTATAATTATAGATTTGAAAGCATTTGTTATTTATTCCAAAAATTTACTGAAAAAGAGTGTTAAAGCAGCTAGGATGGGTTAAATGTACGATCCTAATAGTGATCTAACTTGAACAGTTTATATGAATTTCAATAAAATTGTTCATAAATCGACAAAGCGCATTGAGCCGAACACAATTGTGTTGCGGCGGCCAATGTCAGTTTCGACTATGTCTCCCGGTTCGCCGAAGTTATGACTGCCGAAATGTTTCAACCGCAGGTTTGTAAACGCTGGCCAAAGGAAGAAAAAACTGCCTGGAGTGCTCTTACCTTCTACCATACAACATAGACAATATGCGTTCGACTGCGTTTTTGGGCTGAGCAACTTATTAAACATAGGGTTGCGACAATATAAACTTTTCTAAGAGCAAGCAATTCAGTAGATCTTAGTGCTACGCTAGACCAGAAGCATCTCGCAGTCACATAGGAGCTGTTCGTCGACCAACGCCAGCCAAACGCACGCGTTGTCTATAGGTCTAGTGCTAGAACGCAAGATGACAACGCAAAATAGCTAGAGTGAAACACACTCGTTTAACGGTACAGTTGAGACTTTACTGGTATTTCCTAACAAATTTGTTAACCCAAAAACCTTCAATGGCGCCTCTATTAAAATAAATACCAAGTACATTTTTATTAAATTGCCAACACACTGGTCTCACAGAATTATTTTGTGTAAACAATAAAAAATATGCTTGCAAAATAAAGTAAATATTAACACACATCGCGTTGAATAAGTAAGTGTGTACATTAATGGTGCTGTACAAATACAAAATTTAGCAAATGCGTCAAATGAATTTTGAAAAAAAAAATTAGAGCAATTTGTAGTTGCCTGCTTTAGCATTAACCCTTCCAATACTAGCAATTTAACTTAGAGAGTCATGGCAGTTTTTACACATACACTGAGCATTTATAATAATACCCAACGAATAGCCTTCTCCCGCCCAACTGACGCGAGGGAGTTTTTAAATATAGCACTTAGCGGTTCGAAAAATAAAAAGCATTCTACAACTAGTGGTTGGAGTACTTATTTTGTAGCCAGTAACCCTTCACGATTTTGAAGTAAGCCACTTGTCAATAAATGTACTATGTAGCATTATACAGTCTAGGTTGCGCTTGCGATCCGCCTGATGTGCACACAGTTCTATATAAGACATAATGTTTCTTACTCTGAGCTTACGCATCATCAATATCCGTACTCTCATGCCAGCAAGTAGTCGTTTCCTCAAAAGGACGAAGTCGAATGCTTCTCCACTTCTTTTTATCACTTCCGACTATCACCTTATAAAGTATATGCAATCATTCTATGGTTCTTCGGGTAAAAGTGTAGCCCCGTCGCGCTCAATCAGCGCTAAATGCGAAATATTGATACACTATTTCTTAATATACATAAAATGCTAACTCGTTTCATTGCTTGAGGGCACCAATAGACCTCAACGAAACTACTTCTCTCTGATATGCTTTTTCTAGATAGATATTCAAGGTTTGGTAGCTGATGGATGCCAAGAGTTCTACAACGGGGTTGTCATTAGAGCTTGGCACTCGCAAAAGCAGTGTAGAACCGTTTCCTTACTGCCTTTGAATTCGAAACTGCGGTAAATATTGTTATCGAGCAAGCCCATATTTAACGCATGATCTCGATCTCCAAATGGCCAATGTTCCGTTAATTAGAATTAAGTTAATTCTATATACACTTATCATGGACCCATTTAATAAGCCCTTAGTTCTTGTCTTTTCATATTTTTGGCCATATCTGTTTCGCTGTCTAGCATTTGCTTGTAAATTTCCAGCTATTCTGAATTATTTATTCAAATTGTGTTGTATTGAGCTCCATCTTGATTGTTCTTAGCGAGCTTGGAATTATTTTCGACCCAGAGTCGATTAGCAGGACTCCCAACGTAGCCAAATTCTCTGCATTTTCTTTGCCAAAAATGTTGCTATGATCTGGTACCCAAATTGAAGATGTGGAGTTGATCTGCTTTTGAGCTTAAAGCCGTCGTGCATTAGTTGATCACGCTGCCATCTAACGATAGGTCAAGGGAGGTTGTCTCATAGCAGTGTTAGATGAGTTGCAAAGTGTTGGTTAGAGTAATGCGGAGATTCTAAATAAGTTGAAGTTTATTTTGTTACAGCATCTGGAATGAAGTTAGAAGGGTCACTCTAGTTCCTAATTCACAACAGCCGGTTTTACGTTACTAGAATTGACCCGAATTGTATGCGGCCAATGTCTTTTATTTCAGCTCTAATACCGCTCTCTGTATCATAACGTAGTTATTCCGAAAATATCCACAGGCCTACTCTAAACTTGGTACTGTCGTTTGGAAGATGTTAGCTGAGTTTGTCAGACGGACGGAGAGAGAGATATTAAGATCCCCGGAGTATATGTATATTCGTTCCCACTCCACAGTTGATTTTATATCCGACGGTATAGATTGAGCTGGTATTCTCCTCCGCTACTAGGCCTCTTCTTCATCCACGTCTAGAGGGTTTTCTAGCTGGAAACCTTCGTCAGGAATGAAAATAGCGGAAAGATTAGTTCAAAATTACTATGCCAGTTTGACAGTTCGCTTCGTTTATGTCGCTGTTTGTATACAAACTGCCATTGAATCGTCAAATTTCGTTTCAATTATGACAAAAATTCTCACCAAAACTTAAAACGAGATATGGGTCAGGTGATGTATGGTATTGTATACCAACAATTTTTTTTTTATGACACATTTATAATCATTTCTTAATTGATACTGTATGTCTGATTATTTTATTTATTTACCTTGAACGTAGAATAAGGTAACAAAAGACCATATTTTGTAGCGTTTGCTATTTTAAAGACTTCCAATTGTCATTTGAAACAAATATTTGCTTAATATAGATGTCAATTCAATTCTTTTTATAAATCAACTTTTTTCGGAAATCAGTCACTATATATAGATGGCGAAATAAGTGAAAAAGTTACAGTTGTAGATATGCATTTGGCACCGAAGTTCCTAATCGCGCTGGTAGCGTGTTTGTTGTGGCAACAAATTCTTGCTGCCGACACCAACTCGACCGATAACTCTACCGACACCAGCAGTAATTCGACCGATACTACAAGCAATAGTACTTCTACATCCCCCTCTTCTTCCACATCGAACAGTACAAGCGATACAAGTTCCAGTGCAACTGCTACCGCCCTTAAGGCGAGAATAAAAAAATTGAGGAGAAGGTTAAGGAAGGAAAAGGCCGCCGCAAAGCGCCGTTACAAAAAGTTACAAAAGAAAAATCGCAGAAAGCTACGCAAGCTTAGGCGACGAAATCGACGACGCAACCGTGGATAAACTATCTATATATATATATATTGATAGACTTTTAAATATAAGTACATATATGCCAAGTATGACATTGGGATAAATATACACATTTGCAGCATAAAAAGTTTGCTTTTAATATCACATTCGAATTTTTTTGAGGTAATTCTGAATTTATAAGCAGTAAATAAAGGTGATCCTTTGAGGTGCCCTACTTTTATTAAAGAAAAATCGGACAAACTTCAAATTTAATGGGAAATGTTTATTATCATTCGAAAGAACATTCCTTGGCATTTATGTTTTAAAGATTATCGCTTTCAACTGTTGGCCGCGGCTACGTCTCAGATGGTGCATGCGATGAGTCCAATTTTCGATGACTTGTTCGAGCATTTCGACTGGTAGCTGGCGAATGACATGCGTAATGTTTTTCCAAGGGCTGAGCTGAAGCGGGATTGTCCGCATAGACTTAAGACTTTACATATTCTCGCAGGACAAAAGTCTAGTGGTGATCTTGGTGACCAATCGACCGGCCCAAAACATGAAATTATCTGCTTACTGAAGTGTTCTCTCAATAAATCCATTGATTGATGCGATGTGTGGGAAGTTGCGCCGTCTTGTTGAAACCAAATGTCGCCAATATCACGAGCTTCAATTTCAAGCATCAAATAGTCGGTTATAATGCGCAATAGCGGTCGCTATTGTTCTCACCGTTATCACTTTTAATGAAATATGGACAGGCGATTCCACTGGCTCACAAACCACACCAAACCGTTATTTTTCTGTATAAAATGGCAGCTCTTGAATCTCTTTAGGTTGCCCTTCGTCCCAAATGCGACAGATTTTCTTATTTACATACTCATAGAGTCTCATCGCTGAACAAAATTTGCCTCAAAAAGCTGGGATCTTTTTGAAACTTTTCAACAGCCCATAGAGCGAAGCGATATCGCTTGGGAAGATCGAGGGCTTCAGTTCTAGCAAAAGCTGTTCAGGTGATGATCTCAACGTGAAATGCATAAAGTCGAAATTCCAAAATAAGTTCCATACGTCACTCCGAGTTACTGCGAACAGCGCCGAAACGACTTTCCACGGTCTACGTGTACACTCTCAGCTACGGCTGCTATATTTTCTTCACTACATACTGGACGTGATCTATTCGGTCATATATTATACAATAATGAATGCTAGGTCTTAAGATGGGTGATGGTGTTGCGAATAGTACGCTCATAGGCCACTTATGTTGACCATAAGTTGAGCAAAGCGCGCGAAACACATTCATCACCCATTGGTAGGGTGGTTTGAATTTGATTGGCTTAATTTGGGTCTAGTATTTTGTTTTTTTAGCAGGCCAGTCTTGGCGGTTACCTTTTCAATTGGCGCTAATTTTCAGCATATTCCAGGGAAAGCGTTCTACAGTTATGTTGGTGTAGTCGCATGAAATCTGCTGTTGGAGTTAAGTGTTTTCTTAATGTTTTGGCTTTCATTGAAGCCAAAACGGTCTCTATTAGATTGGCATTACTGTGATGGCCAATCTAAAGTAACACTGTGGCTTTCTTGTTTCCTTAGAGTACTGAGTCTGATTTTATGTTTCGGATCATTGTCTTCTTGCAGTATCCAACCATGGTTGTTTTTGCGGTAAACGATTTCAGCTGACTTTAGTAAACCCTTTTTAAACAATTTTGTCGTCTTAACATCGTCCAGGTTTTGTGTGAAGCACCGCTAACACCTTTGTAACAATGTTTGTCTTTTTCTTATACAAACTCGTCTCAAGATGTTGGAAAATCAGAAGTTGGCTCATCTGTAAATCTTAGGTACGTTGCTCCAATCACTGTTGATGTTTTCCTGCGCCCAAAGCAACCTTTTTTCAATGTGTGTTCTAAAATCTAAGGGTTCGATTATAGCACTGCTACGTTTGAAGGCAGATCTCAACCTGTTCAGCCTGTAATGTATTTGTAGATGTATCTAATCACTTTTTTAGACTAGCATCTGGATCTATACTGAAGCTGCGTACTGACACCTGGTGCTTTTGGGTAAGACTTTGTTTTGCTCTATTCGGTTTTATTCTTCAAGTCAACTAGTTATTTGGCCACTGCTATCATAATGTGATCCTCCGCATATGAGATCAGTTTGACTTTTTTTGATTGTTGTCTCCTTAGTAAGCCGTTATATATAAAGGTTCCATTAAACTAAGCCTAAGACTGAGCACTCCAATCCAGATAGAGTAATCATTGATGCCTTCAACAGCGCCAACAATCAGACTTTTCCTTTTTAAATAACTCAGTATAATGTTTATGAGGTATTGAAGAGCGCATACTTCATCCAGACTATTGATTATGTTTGCTCAGTTGAACGCATTTTTCAAATCCAGGATGGTCAGTGCGCAATATTTTTTCCTTTGCAATATAAGAAAACATGCTCAGAGTCTTCAAAGCACTCTGAACACGACGAAGAATTCGGACTAATGTCGTGCTGGAATCTATACAAATAGCTTCTAAAGCATCCATGTCCACTTAGTATTTGGGTTAGGTGGAAATCCAGGTCCCCATGTCGTCTAGCGATCCAGGAATGGATATCCGGTATGAGTCTGTACGTCCACCGTCCTTTGAGTGAGGTTTGCCACCGCTGCTGCCATATAGTTAAGCTTTTCACTCTCTCTCTTCTTTAGGCTCCTGTAGTTGGCTCTGATAATTTGTACACTCGCTCGTATTCGTCACCCTGGATGTCAATGGGCATCATACTGGCTATTACTTCAGCAGCATCGCTTAAAATTGTTCGGAAAGCACTGATAACTCTTAGTGCCGACAGCCTGTGCACTGTGTTTATTTGTCTGGCGTATGCTTTGATGCCTAGCGCCTGGATCCATATTGGAGCCACATATAATACAACCGATCTCATTACCTTTGCGAGCAAAAAACGCTGGCTGGAATGCACGCAGCCTTTATTGGCCATCATTCTTGATAAGGCATTCGGGATTTTGTTCGCTTTACCTGCAGTGTATTCTTGGTGGTCTTTAAATTTGAGCCTTGAGTCTACTATTACTCCCAAATATTTTAGGTGTGGCTGTGAATGAATCTGGCACTCCCCGATGGTAAGAGATATGCTTTCCTCCACTTTTCTTGTACTTATGAGCAAGACTTCAATCTTTTGCTCCGCCAGTTCTAAACTCATTGAGGAGAACCATTGGCGCAGACCATTTATGCACTAGTTGCATTTGCTCCGAAGGTCATCGAGGTGTTTAGCAACTGCCACCACAATAAGGTCGGGTATATAATCTAATCTAGTCGCTTTGTAGTTTTTGATTCTCTTTGTTATGGCCAATAGTTCCTCTTTCATAACTAGCGCCGCTGACTTTAGTTTCAATTCGTCGCTTAGCATAGGAACACCGATTGTGTTTTGGAAATTATGTTTCGACAACTTTTTGCACAAGCGAAGCTTTTTTTGTTTACTTTTGAAATTTGGCAGACGGATTTTGTAACCAGTTTCCGAGGTGTCTACGAGTATGTTTGCTTATTTACAGATAATAACAAAACTTTCTCGGCAAGCCAATCTCTGCCAATATACAGTATTGTCGTTTGTTATGATGCCTTGTCCTACTTCAAGTAGTGCCGCATGCTGCTTCCAGTTCCTCATTCGCCAGTGTTACTAACTCTGTATGAAAAGCCAATAACAGTGATAAGTACCTAGGTATCACCTTAGATGCTAAGCTACGCTGGAAAGAGTATGTCAAAAAAAGGGGTGAGATTAATATGAAATTTACTAAACTTTACCACCTAGTTGGCAGGAAATTCACTGATAGGGTCCAAACAGGCTGTTAGTATATAATCAGGTTTTAAAACCAGTTTGGGACTAGGGAGCCCAACTATGGGGTTGCTCAAGTCAAAGCTGTATTGCCAGCATTCAGCGCTTTCAAAGTAAGGTACTAAGGACTCTAGGCGTGAATTTAATGGTAAATGAAATTTAGAAAATAGCAACGTCTCACGAACTATTTTTTTTTTAATGAAGCAAAATGGTACATGCAATGGGTAATGCTATAGCGCCGTGTTTAATGCCTTTTTCATGCCTGAATTGAAGGATGTCGATGTCGACAACCTCTAGTTCCAACAAGACTGCGCTTTATGCCATAAAGTCATCGAAACAATCAATTTATTAAAGAAATGAGCGCATTATATCGCATCATGGTACTGTGGCGTGACCTCCAAGATCGTGCGATTCAACACCGCTGGACTATTGGGGGGGTTATGTGAAGTCGTGTGTCTACGCAGATAACCCTGAGACGATTGGCAGAGAATATTCGGC